>NC_066878.1:19483665-19709470 GCF_022985175.1 Labeo rohita
TTGCATTATGAGCACAAAAGTAGGTGATGTCAATTCATGATTATATAATAAAACAAAATACCACTTTACATTACTAAAACTTGTAAAACTCAAAAGCTTCTCTCAAAAGCTAAAACAGTGAAATTCCCAATATTGTAATTCTTGTTTTTCAATTAAAACAAACAAACAAAAAACTTTATATTGTGGTACAGAGGTTGCATAAGAACATTCAGCAACCACAATTGTAAACAATATAATCAAGATGTTTGGACTTTCTGCAGTTCGTCACTGAAAAGGTTTGATGGCAGATTTACGCAGACAGGAACACAGACAGGCTATAATACAAATTTGAACAGAATATCTTGATGGAGATCATTAAACTTAACCAGGTTTTGGAGACGGATACTGGAAAGATGACAGTTTTAATTGACTCATTTAAGTATAAAAACATTAATACTTACATTTTTTTTAATAGTATGTCATTACATATCTACCCACTGTGTGTATATGTGTGTGCTGACCTGTACGGATTTGAGCATGCTCTGTCGGTTGTCGAACGGCCGCAGGTCTTTGGGGATGTAGAGGCGCACAGAGCTAATGGAAGTGATGAGATGTAGAATCACAGGAACAACCTGAAGGACAAACAGACAGTTCTGATTGGACGAACCTCTTTTGGCTGCCTCTGCACGTAGAGCTGAACACCACGGCCATATATGACCAAAACCACAGCGAGAAGCTGGAGGGTCAATCTAAACACATTTAGCAGGACCGGCGTCGACATAAAGCAGAGTTTACAAGCCCATGGAGATGAAAAAGAAAAACAAGAGCCATCAGCTAAAGCCATCCAGCCTCAAACCTCTGGAGCTCCAGCTAAATCGCTTAACGTTTGAAGAAAGAGGTTAAGAGAGGAAAACAATGACAAAAACACTGCAATCACAGCTGGAACAAGGTGCTTTTTTATTTTTATGCTTTGTGACAGATGACAAGCTTCTCTAGAGTCGATTATGATTTAAAAATGCAGTAAGCGTCAGCATTTTGAGCTCCAGCCAAATGAAACCTGATCAAACCCACCAGGTTGAGGCAGAGATCCCATAATCCACAGAATTTCCTGCAGATATTTATATTAATATATATCTCTCTCTATGGAAGCCCATTTCCACCACTGAATAAAAAAATTAAAAAGTAATTGTGACTTTTTATCTCAGAATTCTGACGTTTGTATCTTTTTTTCTCAGAACTGGGTGATATAAACTTAAGTTCTAAATATCGAAAATCGATTCCGATTCCAGAATCGGATACTTAAGGTCAGGAATCATATACTTCTTGTGAAATTAAAATTTCGATTCCGCCTATCGATTCCTATGTGCAGTTTTTTTTAATCCTCATCTGTGAGGACCCGACCTAGCAATCTGCCAGGACCTTGCTCGCTAATCTAATCTATTTTGCAAACAGCTCTTAAGTGAATCTTGTTTTCATGTAGCCTGTTGTTTTTTTTCATGGTATTCAGCTGCAACTAAATGTTTAGCAAAAAAAGAAACAATAATATGCTTGATCATCTTTTACTCACATTGGAATTGAAACTGGGAATCGAAAAGAATCGGAATCGATAAGAGGAATCGGAATTGATAAAATTCTAACGATACTCAACCCTAGTTATAAAGTCAGAATTGCGAGACAAACTCAATTCTGAGAAATAAAGACAGAATTATGAGATACAAACTGACATTTCTGACTTTCTCATAACCATTTTTTATTCAGTGGTGGAAATGGGCTTCCATACTGGTCAGTGTTATTGTCAAGTAAAACTATTAAAAATCATTTTTGATATTAAATAAAGCTGAAAAAAACAAAAAAAAAAACAAAAACAAAAAAAACTAAAAAATTAAATAAAAGCTCATTTTAAAACTAATAATTACTATACAAGTATATAAATACTAAAATAACACTAACATTAATTAAAATTCTTCACATGCTCACAATTAATCACCTACTAATACTGGTTAAGAAAATCATCCAAATGTTTTTTTTTTTTTTATAAATGAGGAATACTTTAGGAATTCTGCATTGTTTATTACACACAGTGTAAAATAAGGTTCATGTGTGCTATATTTCTTCATTTCACACATTACTGACATGTCCAGCACAAAGGTAAAGAAGAAGTCCACTTTCAAAACAAAGATTCACATATAATGTACTCACCCCCTTGTCATCCAAGATGTTCATGTCTTTCTTTCTTTAGTCGTAAAGAAATTATGTTTTTTGAGGAAAACATTTCATATAATGGACTGATATGGTGCCCCAATTTTGAACTTCCAAAATGCAATTAGGGTATGTCGGTATCTCATGTTCTCCCTCAACTTTAAAATCGTCCTATATCGCTGTTTTACCTTTTTTTGTTAAGGGTGTTTGATCTTCTTTGCATGTTCACTTTGCAATGACTGGGACGGTACTTCTACAGTGATGTAGGATGATTTTGAAGTGATTTTTGAAGTTGAGGGAGAAAATATGATTGGAATTTTTCGACATACACTAACTGTCTTGAGCCAGAATACACAGTTCATTGAGAGTAAAACAAGACGAGCATTTGAGATTTAAAAAGTATTTAATTTATTATTATTTTTTTTTTTATGAAAATAACCGACCATTTCACTAGATAAGACCCTTCTTCCTCGGTTGGGATTGTTTACAGCCGCATATGGGACATTTGAAGCCGCATTTAAACTGCATTTTGGAATTTCAAACTCGGGGCACCATATCAGTGCATTATATGGAAAAAAAAAAATGCAGAAATGTTTTCCTCAAAAAAAAATTCTTTCTGACTGAAGACAGACAGATATGAACATCTTGGATGACAAGGAGGTGAGTACACTATATGTGAATCCTTGTTTTAGAAGTGGACTTCTCCTTTAATAGTGGATGTTAAAAAACACAAGTGAAAACCACCAAGAAAAATATATCATCTCCTAAGTTCAGACAGCATGTTTTATAGCCCTAGCCTCTGATCTCATCCACCTTGGTGGTTTCCTGTATGATTTCTACATAAAATCTCAGCTGGTATGGCCTTTTTGGGTCACGTTCACTATGAAATTCCCAGTGTCACTCACTCACCTGCATCTCGCCCTTTTCTCCTGGGCCTGCCGGTTTGGCTGCCTCCGTGGCTGCATTTTTCACACTGTCTTTGCTGCAGTGGAGCAGAACCTCCACCACAAACAACGGGTCAACTTCAGCACCTCCAGCCTACAACAACACAGACATTACATTTTTTCTCTCCACTAAAACAACCTACTTTTTCACAAAATGTTCATTTTATAACATTTACAAATGTAGTAGTTCAGTTGTTTTGCAGCTGGCCATTTAAGTAGTAAGCACTGATGTATTCATGTCATCATAAATGATGTCAGAAAGGTGCAGAGGTTCAGAATGAGTCATTTTTGCAGCTTAGTTTCATTAAATGTTTTTTTTTCCTCACTTGGACTTGGCAGTCCTGTGTTCCCAAAGTCACAGTGTTTATATAGTAAGATCTCTCCTTGTATTCACTTTAAACACAAAAAGCATATGGCAATACCTTGGCATTTGTCTTCTTTTGGAAATTGACGACTATACCCCAACCAAAATCCAGATCTTCTCTTTTCACCTGGTTATGAAAAAACCAAAGAGTTTTTAGCATTTTCAAACCAAGTCTGTGGAGGCTATATCTTCCAACAAAAGTTGCTAGCTTGAATTGGATGAAAAATTAACTGTATTTGTGTGTATATAAAAAGCCATTGGACATTTACCCTGACCAGTCTGCCTGGCTGTAGGAAGGGCAGGCAGTATCTAGGTTTGTGAATAAATTCCTCAATTTCTTTGCCCAGTTTGGCCAGCTGCTGACGAATCTTATAGTAGGTCACCACGCTCTCTTCATTAGGGATTCGTATCGCATTATACTCCTCCTCCAGCTTTTTCATCTCTGTGGGAATCACAGAAACAAAAGATAGGAATAATAAAAATAAGTTCTGAAAGCTGTGACAACCCAATTACTGATATGTACAAGCAAAGCCAGTTTCAGCTGAATTTTAACTGCTCTGTTGTTCTAAACCCACAACTAACAGGTTTTTCTGTGGAACACACACACACACAAAAAAGACATTTTGAAGAATGTTCCTGCTGCTCTTTTCCACAGATAACTACACAATGGTCAAAAATCGATTACGGAATTTAAAGGAGAAGCTCATGTCAAGAAAAAAAAACATTTACAGATAATTTACCCCTTTGTCATCCAAGATTTTCATGTCTTTCTTTCTTCAGTCGTAAAGAAGTGATGTATGTTGAGGAAAACATTTCAGGATTTCTCTCCATATAGTGGACTTCAATTGTGCCCCCAAGTTTAAACTTCCAAAAGGCAGTTTAAATGCAGCTTCAGATGGCTCTAAATGATCCCAGCCGAGGAAGAAGGGTCTTATCTAGCAAAACGATTCGTCATTTTCTAAACAAACTGGCTATTTATATACTTTTTGACCTCAAATGGTCATCTTGTCTGTGTCTGCGTGAACTGTTTCTTCCGGGTGAATACAATTAGGGTATGTAAAAAAACTCCCACCTCGTTTTCTTCCCCAACTTCAAAATCATCCTGTGTCGCTGCAGAAGTACCAACCCAGTGTTTACAAAGTGAACATGCAAACAAGATCTAACGCCCTTTACAAAAAAACAAAAAATAAAACAGCAAAGTAGGACGATTTTGAAGTTGAAGGAAAAACAAGATGGGAGTTTGTCAACATACACTAAATGTACTGACCCGGATTACACAGACTACGCATGCGCTGAGATGAGACAAGATGAGCATTTGAGGTTAAGTAGTATATAACTTGTCAATTTGTTTAGAAAATGGCCGATTGTTTCGCTAGATAAGACCCTTTATCGGCCGGGATCATTTAGAGCCATTTGAAGCCGAATTTAAACTGCATTTCAGAAGTTCAAACTCAGGGGCACCATTAAAGTCCACTATATGGAGAAGAATCCTGAAATGTTTTCCTCAAAAAACAATTTCTTATTGACTGAAGAAAGAAAGACATGAACATCTTGGATGACAAAGGGGTGAGTAAATTATCTGTAAATATTTGTTTTGGAAGTGAACTTCTTTAAACTACGGTAAATATTGCTTTAAATCACAATAGTTCTTACTCTCCACAACGCCAGGCACGGCTCTATAGTGCTGGAACTGGTAGAAGGATTTTTCCAGCATGTACTCCGGGTTGATCTCCTCCACACGCAGTAGATTGAGCACCATGTTGTAGGTCAGGTGGAACGCACTGTTCAGAGGATCAGCCGAACCCTACAAGAATAAAAGATGCTACTGAGTAAATCATGAATGACATGAAACCAACTCAATCCACTGACACCCATATGGTGAGAGGAAGATGAGTTAAAACGTTTTCTGCAACAACAGGGCAACATATTTAACCATTTGACAGCGTTTAATATATCTTCAATATTTAATATATCAAATTTCCTACAGTAAATATATCAAAACTTAATTTTTGATTAGTAATAAGCATTGCTACAAACTTTATTTGGACAACTTTAAAGGTGATTTTCTCAATATTTTTTTTTTTTTTTTGCACCCTCAGAATCCTGATTTTCAAATTGTTGAATCTCAGCCAAATATTGTCCCATCCTAACAAACCAGACATCAACAGAAAGTTTATTTATTTAGCTTTCAGATGATCTATAACTCTCAATTAAAAAAAAAAAAAGATCCTTATGACTGGTTTTGTGTTCCAAGGTCACGTTTGTTCTAAAAATCGGTTACAAACTGGTTTTTTTTTTTTAATACAGAAAATTGAACCAAATAACCATGTTTAAAAACAGAAATGTTTAATTTAAAAAATTAGTAAAAAACCTAAAAACATTAAAAGGTATGTATTCCACAAATGAAATTTATTTTAAGCTATATGTAGTAATATTATATATAAAAAAGCATTTTTAAATACTAATATTAGACAAATATCAAATGTCTTAATGGCCAAATTAAAAGCTCACTGAAACCATTGCAATACTTTATCTTGATATTTGATAATACAGAAGAAATGAAATCAGATATATTGTAAATATTCAATAATAACCCATTCCAATCTCTTGTACACTTAGCAATTACTTATTTTACAATAAAATGCTTGTGCTGCCAAGACAAACAACTCTTTTAAAAAACAGAAGAACAAAATCAGAAAAATCAACCGCTAAAACCTTTTTTAAACAAGCGTAACCATCTACTGACCACAGGAAGAATACAAAAACCACACTGCTCTGTCTATTAATCAACAGGTTTTGCAACACAGAGCATGACTCGAAGGAGAAAACTGAGAAGGCAATACTGGCGTGCCAGTCGATTCATTTTAATTACATGGCTTTCCTAGCACTCTCTTGGAAACTTTACAGGAGACCTATGATGAAATACAATTTGAATTCAATCAGGAAGGCATTGAGCAATACTTTAATGGACTCGAAGCAAAGATGGGATGTGGCAATGCAAGCTTCAGAGGGGGGGATCGGGAGTCCGCAGGGACGAATCCTGGCAGGCAGGAGTGTGAGACCGAGAGCACTTACGGACTTCATGCTAAAGTGTGTATTAATGAATGGGACGGCGCCTTACAGAGGGTGCCAAGGCTTAGTAGGGGGATAAGGGGTTTAGGATCAGAGAGATTGTGTGTCAGCGTGTTGGCCGTCACCTAAACAAAACGTGGGGAAAACTGCTTAAAGGAACAGTTCACCCAAAAAGTAAAGGGAAAGTTCATCCAAAAATGAAAATTCTGGCATTCATTACTTAGCCTCATGTCATTCCAAACTTCAGCTTCATATCATTATGGTTGAACCACTGATGTCACATGGACTATTTTATTGATGACCTTACTACCTTTATAGGCCTTGAACATGGTAGTTGCGTTGCTGTCTTGCAGGGTCAGAAAGCTTTCGGACTTCATCAAAAATACAGTTGATGTCAAAAGTTTACATACACCTCGCAGAATCTGCAAAATGTTAACTTAACCAAAATAGGATATTTCACATAAAAGACGTTCACATATATTCCACAAAAGAAAATAGTAGTTGAATTTGTAAAAATGACTGTTCAAAAGTTTACATATGCTTGATTTGTAATATTGTGTTGATACCTGAATGATCCACAGCTGTTTTTTTTGTTTAGTGATAGTTGTTCATGAGTCCTTTGTCCTGAACAGTTAAACTGCTGCTGTTCTTCAGAAAAATCCTTTAGGTCTCACAGATTCTTTGGTTTTTCAGCATTTTTGTGTATCTAAACCCTTTCCAACAATGACTGTGTGATTTTGAGATCCATCTTTTTTTACAATGAGGACAACTGAGGGACTCATATGCAACTATTACAGAAGGTTCAAACACTCACTGATGCTCCAGAAGGAACCACGATGCATTAAGAGCCGGTGAAAGGGGTGAAAACTTTTTGAATTTGATCAGGGTAAATTTAACTTATTTTGTCTTCTAGGAAACATTTAAGTATCCTCTGTAGCTTCTGAAGGGCAGTACTAAATAAAAAATATATATAATATTTAGGCAAATTAAGAAAATATACACATCTTCATTCTGTTCAAAAGTTTTCACCCCTGGCGCTTTGTTTTTCCTTCTGGAGCATCAGTGAGCATTTGAACCTTTTGTAATAGTTGCATATGAATCATACAGTCATTGTTGGAAAGGGTTCAAATACACAAAAATGCTGATAAACCAAAGAATTTGTGGGATGTAAAGGATTTTTCTGAAGAACAGCAGGCAGTTTAACTGTTCAGGAAAAACAAGGGACTCATGAACAACTATCACTAATCAAAAAAAAAAAAAAAACAGCTGTGGATCATTCAGGTTACAACACAGTATTAAGAATCAAGTGCATGTAAACTTTTGAATGGGATCATTTTTATAAAGTCAACTTATTTTCTATTGTGGACTATATGTAAACAACTTTTTTGGTGAAATATCTTATTCAGGCCAGTACTAAATAAGAAAAGAACATGCATTTTATATGATCCCTCTTATTTTGGTTTAAAAAAAAAAAAAAAAAAAAAAAAAAATTTTTGCAGATTCTGCAAGGTCCATGTAAACTTTTCACTTTAAAATGTATCAGTTTGTGTTCTGAAGATGAACAACAGTCTTACGGGTTTGGAACGACATGAAGGTGAGTAATTAATGACAATTTTTATTTATGGGTGAGCTTCCCCTTTAAATCAGTCATCATGTTTAATTTGGAGCGTTACCTTCAGTAACTGTTTGCCCACCGCAGGGCTCATCTTCTCATCCACCATGAAAATGACTATTCCCCTCTCGTCCATTCCTCTTCTGCCGGCACGTCCTGACATCTGGATGTACTCTCCAGAGGAGATCTAATGTGGGGGGTAGAAAAAAAAAAATTATAACTCTCTGCGGTGTTTGGGGAAAAAAAAAAAAAAAAAAAAAAAAAAAAAAAAAAATTAATGAAGAAATAAAACGAGCACTGTAAAAAAGCAAAAGCATGTTAATTGGTTAAAGATACCTTAACATATACAGTTTTTTGTATCTAACAGTATTTTGTGCATAATTTTATTGTAAATATGTTTTTGGAGCCCTTTGAAGCTGCATTTAAACTATATTATGGAAGTTCAAAATCTGGGCACCAATGAGGTCCATTATATGGACAAAAGTCCTGAAATGTTTTCCTCAAAAACCATAAATTCTTTACGACTGAAGACAGAAAGACATGAACATCTTGGATGACGTTGTTCTGGAAGTGGAGTTCTCCCTTAAAATCAAAGGGTGTGCTTGCTATAGTTACTGCACTGAGAACTAACATGAACTAAGGCTGATGATACACAGGGCAACTTTCTGAGCAATGCTGCGGGGCAACTTTGGGCATTGTTGTCGTCATCGGGCAACCAGATGAGAGACAGGGCCCAGATAGAACTTTGTTACCCACTGTTAATGGGAAAGTGCCCAAGCAGCATTGCTCAAAGTTGCCCTGTGTATTATCCGAGTAAAGTATTGTCTTTAACTAAAGTTACCACAGATTAATAAACAGTTTAATAAATGTATTGTTTGTTGTTCATTCATGTTAGTTAATACATTAACTAACATTAACTAATGGGACCTTAATGTAAAAGTGTTACCAAATTTTACAAATGTCTTTTTTTTCAATCTTACTGACCCTAAACTTTTAAACATCACTGTCTACTTCATCTTCTACATTTCTCCCTATTGATTCTCATGTTTTCCATCGATCAGGAAGTTGGGCGGCCTGTTGACGTGCATAATGGTGGTAAAATCACCACAAGATGTGGTTGTTAATAGCTTTTGCTCTGAGGAAACATCTGCAGTTGCCCAAACGATAAGGTTTCCATCCGAAAGTTCCTTACTGGTACGGCTCTGATAAATCACAATCTGGCACCAGCCTCAAACAATGTAACATATCAGCCCATTCGTTTTGCAAATATTGTGTTTGCCTGATAACCCCTCCTAACGTTCCACCGCTACATTACAGCAACCCGCCGCTGACCCCAGATCAGTTTTATCTTCTATTAACTGCTAAACGTCCCAGAGAGGGGTTCAGTGCCTGCGATCGGTTAGCCAAAACCTTGAGTGTGCGTTTTCTGGCAGACTCATGGATACCAGATGTTCCTTACAAAACGTTTTAGATGGCAGCTTCCATCGCTCACTCGCTCTCTGCCGAAGTATAAAAGCCAAGGGCCTCTTTTATTCACAACAGCTTGAGTCATTGCCTCACACTCACGCAAACAATACGTGGCAGCTTGGAAGGCACTGTTGCTCGACCCCGTGTCCTCTCTGTGCAACGGTGGATGAAGAGGCGAGGAAATGCATTTGGAAATTTGATTAGTGATCACTATGAGAAGCAGGACACAGGATAAGGTTTGCCATTTACCCAGCGGAAGTCTTTGCCGTCAAATTTGCGTGCGCTGGTGAAGAGCACGGTTCTCGCAGGCATGTTGATTCCCATGGCAAATGTTTCTGTAGCAAACAAGGCCTAGAGAACGACAGAGAGAAAAATGTTACACCAAACCATTGTTACAGAGGCACGCAAGCTATTATGAAAATTTTGACTGAGATACTAGCAAGGTAAAGGGATAGTTCACACATAAATGAAAATTCGGTCATTAATTATTCACCCTCATGCCGTAAGACCTTCGTTCATCTTCAAATCATAAATTAAGATATTTCTGATGAAATCCAAAAGCTTTTGGACCCTGTATAGACAACAGAAAGGTAGTAAGGAACTCATTAAAATAGTCCATGTGGCATCAGTGGATCAACCATAATATTATGAAGCTAAAAAGCATGTGTTTTAATCTTGTGAACACGTGTCAAAGACTGATACGGAAGAGAAGAAATTGCTGAATTGTGTTTTCTTGCACACAAAAAGTATTCTCGTAGCTTCATAAAATTATGGTTGAACCACTGATTTTAATGAAGTCTTTGCTACCTTTCTGGGCCTTGAACATGGTAGTTTTCCTCAGAAAGCTCTCGGATTTCATCAAAAATATCTTAATTTGTGTTCAGAAGAGCAACGAGGGTCTTACAGTTTTGGAACGACATGAGGATGAGTAAATAATGACAGAATTCTCATTTTTGTTGAACTATCCCTATTTAAAAAAATAATTCTCTTTCGTTCCATGAGAGAATTTTATACAAGAAAAACAAAAACCCAAACTAATAAAAAAAGTTAAAAATAAGTTATCATATTAAACAACAACAACAAAAATAAAACCAAATAAAAAAAACAAAGAACAAAAAATAAAACAAAACAAGAGTTAGCATAATAAACAACAAAAATAAAACCAAACAAAACAAAAAAACAAAAAACAAAACACCAAACAAAAACTAAAACAAAACAATACCAAAGAAAACAAAATGGAAACCAACCAAAACAAAAATAAACTTGATAAAGGTCATCAATTATGAACGACTCGATGTTTACCCAATGCGGTAGTGTTTATCCAACATTAAACAAAGGTGCTTTCAGTTGTTTGTGGGTTGCTTGAAGCATCTCACCTTTAGCAGCCCCTCAGAGAACAAGATCTCGATGGTCTCTTTCAGGATCGGGAGGAGGCCGCCATGATGAATTCCAATTCCTCTCTTCAGTAACGGCAGAACATGCTCCACCTGTTGACAAACAATCCCAATTAAACACGCACGGCTTCGGGACTATTCCAGGTCATGCTCCGTCACGTTATTACTGCGTTTAATCACAGCTCAGTCAGATTAGCATAGTGTAGCTAATTGAGACCATCTTAAAGCCCTATTAACACCAAGACCTGAATTTTTCAAGGCATGAACAAAAAGTACCAAATTTTTTAAGGAATGGGTCTCCTAAATATGAAAAGTCGGTCTTGTAAGCTTTAGTGTAAGTGGTGCACGTAAGTGTTCATCATTTAAAGCAGTGTCAGATCTGCTTCAAGTTCAGTAGCAGCAGCTTATAAAGTAACAGCAGACAAAATATCCTAATAACCAGCTGCTGTGATGTCCAAGTATGTATAACTGCAGACCGGAGATCTCCAAAATGGGGCGTGAACTCCAAAAGTGGGCAGAACCTCCAAAATGGGGAGGGGTCTTGTCACGCAAAGACTTTGATCGTTGGCTCTGACTACATTTAAAAAAAAAAAAAAAAAAAAAAAAAAAAAAAAAAAAAAAAAAAAAAAGTATAAATTAAACATTGTTTCTACTTGATCAAAAATAAAAATATGCTATATAAATAAATATGCTCAGTGAGTGCAGAGGCCCAAAGCTTGTGGCCAGTGGTGTTCAGACTGGAGTTTGAACCTCTGCTTAATGATGTAACGGGAATCGCCCGCAAGCTCAGCCGCGAGCTGTCTAGCACAGCGCAGGGGAAAGGTTTTACTCTATCGCTTCATTTTAATGGGGTCATCGGATGCCCATTTATTCCACAAGTTGATATGATTCTTTAGGGTCTTAATGAAAAGTCTATAATATACTTTGGTTAAAAATTCTCAATGATTGTGTAAAACAACACCCTTTTTATCTTGCCAAAATCAGCTCTGCAAAAATCATCCCATTCGGGTCGAAGCTGCTTTAAATGCAAATGAGCTCTGCTCGCCCCGCCCCTCTCTTCTCTCTGTGGAGAGACGAGCCTGTTTACTTTAGCCGTGTTTAGCCACTAAACTTGCTAACTAGCACATTATAGGGAAAGGCGATCGCAAAGATTCATTAAAAAAAAAAAAAAAAAAAACCCTTATACTTGCTTCTGCTGTAAGTGAAGCTGGATGATTCGTGTGAACATAGATTAATATATGTAGATCGGGAGGCGCATTCCCTTCACAAACAAACGTAATCCACTGCATCTTCAGCGGCTCAGATGTCGGGAGTAAATGACGACCACTTTGTACATCATTACATCCAGCAACACAACACCTCAATCGCTCAATTCTTGTCTAACTTACATCCCTGCTCCGGCATCAAAACATGGAGGTTGGACTGTTACAGCTGATCTGAGGTAAAACGCTCATGTCAATCAACTATCATGGGATCTGCCTCTGTCGGCATCTGAGAATGGCTCGATTTGAAAAAGGGGAATATTTTATTTTTACAGATCAATTAAAAACCACTGCATGGATTTTTATCATTATAGGGTAGATTTGTACATACACTGCCAACACACATTAATGTTCAAACAACATGTAAAAGTGAACTTAGCATCCAATGACCCCATTAATTTGCAGGGTAGGAGGGGGTAGTGAAACTTGGTGCAACTAAAAAGGTCACATTTTGCGGCGAGGGAGTTACGAAACGGCTCGTCGATCTCATATCACGTAATCTGTAAACTGTTTATCTACCACGCTATTCAGCGCCAATCCGGCCGTGCAGTCAATTTCACTGGTTAAAGTTAGGGTCAGGTGTGGGGTAGGTTTAGGTGTTAGCATTTTTGTAGCATAGTGTAGGAAATCAACGCTGTGATTGGCACAACCAATAAAATCTTTAGAATCAGCTGTGGGGTGGAGTTTGCACTAACTCTTTTGCTTTAGACTATCTACAAGTGTTACATCTTAAAATAAATTGTTATGGTTACCACTGCACTTTTCTGGGAAAGAAAAAAGAAAAAAAATTGATAGTTATTTTTAGATTCAAAGGTTCAATGTACTGTCATTCAATGAACTTCATTATTACTTAATTCTAACAAATATGTTCTTGTTTAAAAACTAACCAAAATTAAAAATAATTTGCTTATAATTTCCATACAGGAGAGACTTGGTGTTGTTTTTAAACAAAGGGAAATATATCGGTATCGACACTGGCCAAAATGAGTTGAAAAATATTGGCATATTGATATCCATATATAGTACATCGGGCAGGACATCAAAACGCTCACCTATCATTCATCAATCTCAAATATGGCTTTACATCTGAATGATGTAGTAGCAACTTTACATGGTCGCTCAATCTAATGTTAACCTAATGTGCGGAGTGTGGAAGCTGAACAGTGGCACGCTCACTGCTTGATAGATGCAGGTGCCGGTGCAGTCACTTGCTCTTAAAATACTCATTTTTGGTCATACAGATAAAAGACATCTTTTAAATCACAACAACAAAACGTTGCACTTTTGTAAAATAAAAAAAAAGCACACAGGATCCGCATTCTGCTGTCTCAGATTCTGTGAACTTGAGCATGAAACTTCAAAACTCTGACATGAGAAAAAATAATCAATAGAAAAATATTTTCAGATCCATATGAAACATGCTTACAGGCGCATCACTACTGTGGAGATGACGAGTCAGTGTCGCCGACTTTATCTCTTAAGCCGAAAACAAAGAAAGCACTAGTTTAATCAAAATAAAGGCTGCGTCCGAAAACCTAGTCAGCTGACTTGCTGCCTCGCTGCCTTATCAGGCAGTGACTTCGAAGGCTGCGAAGGCAACTCTAGAAACCGTTTCGGACAGACTTCAGAGGCAGCAGAACGTAACGCCGTTGCTAGGTTACCTAACGGTTAAGTTGTAGAATTTGTAGAAAAACGATTTTATACAGCTATATATAAATGCTTTAATACATAAAGATCTCAATGTCATTACCCACTGAAGGTCTGTGCTTCGGAAAAGACGACTGAGAATGGCAGCTACTTTTTGCTTGAATAAATAAAAGCACTGATGCAAGTAATATTGCAGAACAGGTCATTGTTATTAGTGGCTGTTTCGTCATTATTACAAGCTTTTTTGCATGCGCTTGAGTGCTTATTAGTTCATATAGGCAATTAAAGGGTTATGATTTACATGGTTTATTAATAAACATGCAACTAATGCTTAAATGAATGACTACTAGTCAACTAGAAAAATCTTTAGTTGAGGGCAGCCCTATTATATTTATAATTACTATTTATAATAATATATGTTATTAATATAAACTATACTTTATCGCAATTAAACGTACATTTATTTAAATCATTTTCATAAACTGTATATATTTAAGAAAAAAAAAAAAAAAAAAAAAAAGCTGAATAAATTAAAATCTATCATTTCTTTTAGGGAAGTGAAAATATCCACAAAGGCAAATCTGGGTCAGCAGCATCGCAGAAATGTGTCATTGACAACAAACAGGCAGGGGTCAAGTTGAAGGATAGTCCGTTCCTCATAAAGGCAACGTTTACACAAACGGCATATTTGAACTAGTTCTGTAATCGCTCATCCTCCAAGAGCAGGCGTTCTGATGAACGATTGGTTTATCTTCACACTGACAGAGCAGAGTCCATGAAGACCATCTGATCTGAGATCAGCATCTCTACCACGAGTATGAGCCAAGAACTCTGCTGTCCTGCAATGTGGAAATGGATGACAGCATTGTTGAAATGTAGAAGTGGATGAAATATGGTGTAGGAGTAACTGCGGACAGGAGGACCCGAGGAGAGTGGAAAGTTTAACGAGCCTCTTGAAACCATTTTGGGATTTGCTAAAACACCCAGTCACCCCAAACAAGTTTAACACGTACTGCCCGACTTTACTGTGGTTTGTGTGGCAGACCTTCAATTACCAAACCAACAGCTTACAAGTTTAAGTGAATATTTTGCTAAAAAAAAAATTAGGATGTATAATAGTAGAGACTTGAACATCTTAAAAGTTTAATGTGGTTCAAGTGAACATTTTAGGGTAGTAACCAGATAAAAATAGATTTATTAGCAACTCTGTGCTTGGTGTAATTTACTACCATTTAATTAAAAATGTTATCCAAAAAATGTGGCAACATTTTGATTCTTGTTAAGTCATTTCAATTGTTGTTAAAAGACTTTTACTATGTTTTTCAGAATAAGAAAAAAGCTTAAACTTATTTTTAAATCTTGATGTTTTTAACTGTTGTTTCACTTGTTTTAAAAACGATGGAACGACTGCAAATTATACTAAATGTAAGCATCACGTATTTGTTAAAAGAATAGTTTACCCAAAAATAAAAATTTGCTGTAAATGTGCTCACCGTTAGACCATCCAAGTTGTAGATGAGTTTTTGCATCTGAACAGATTTAGAGAAATTTAATATTACATCACTTGCTCACCAATGAATCCTCTGCAGTGAATGGGTGCCGTCAGAATGAGAGTCCAAAAAGCTGATAAATACGTCACAATACTTCACAAGTAATCCACACCACTCCAGTCCATCAATTAACATCTGGTGAAGTGAAAAACTGCATGTTTCTAAAAACACAAGTTAATCATTAAGGCTTTTTACTTTAAACAGTGACCAAATCCATTAACGCAATTGTTTTGTACTGGACTTTTGGACTATTTTCACTTGTAAACAGTCTTGATCTGTGCATATTTCTCTCCTGATTCAAACAAGACCACTTTTTCACTGAAAAAAGCAATGCGACCCTGGACCACAAAACCAGCTGTAAGTAGCATGGGTATATTTGTAGCAACAGCCAACAATACACTGAATGAGTCAAAATTATTTATTTTTCTTTTATGCCAAAAATCATTAAGATATTAAGTAAAGATCATGTTCCATGAAGATATTTTGTAAATTTCCTACCGTAAATATCTCAAAACTTAATATTTGATTAGCAATATGCATTGCTAAGAACTTAATTTGGACCACTTTAAATGCGATTCTCAATATTTAGAATTGTTTGTACCCTTAGATTGCAGATTTTCAAATAGATTTATCTCAGCCAAATATTGTCCTATCCTAACAAACCATACATCAAATTCTTTCAGCTTTCAAATTATGTATAAATCTCAATTTCACATGACTGATTTTGTGGTCCAGGGTCAAATATTATGGACAGAGGACTCGTATTTCAGCCGGAAGCAATGGTTTGCAGTTAAAAACATCTCAGTGACTGGAGTGGTGTGGATTACTTGTGAATTGTGATGTTTTTAATCAGATGTTTGGACTCTCATTCTGACGGCACCCACTCACTGCAGAGGATCCATTGGTGAGCAGGTGATGTACTACAAAACTGTCAAATCTGTTCTGACGAAGAAACAAACTCATCTACATCTTAGATGGCCTGAGGAAGAAAAAATGAAAACTGAACTATTGCCTTAATGATAATTTGAGCAATCGACAACCAATTTTTGTTAAAATACTCACCATTCAATGATACTCAGGCAAACAAGTAAAATGATCAGCCCATGCTGACAACCTAAATTTTAGTAAACCTATTTTGTAGTCGACAAAAACTACCATGCAAAGAATTTACCTGTGGCAGCTTTTTGTCTTCATCAGACAGGCAGTCTGTAGCATTGTTGAACACCTCTTCCACCAGTTTCTTCTCATCATCTGGAGTTGGACAGAAATTAGATATCAAACATCAGATGCACACTGGAACTACTTTAGTGCACATGTAAGTCAGCTTAAAGATCTGTGCGTGCTTTATACAGGACTTTGCATGGAAAACACTATAAACCAGAGAGATATATGCATATAGTGAGGCCAGCATATAGAATGAGACGGAGAAAAAAAAAAAAAATATATATATTTTTCACAAAGTGTACTGGGGAACGGGAGAGCTGCCATGTTTTCTTGCTCCAAACAGAGTCTAGAAACAATGTGTCACGAAGGATTAGAACATCTCTATTTCTGCCTGCAGCATGTGGTGTAGTCAGATCTCAGCAGGCTTAACGCATTCAAATTCACAGCATAACAAAAGGCAAACTAAATATAGAGTGGCAGTTCTCAACTGGCTTTGCTTTAGGACATCAATTGGTGACCCAACACAATGCCAAAACTGTCAACAATTAATAAAATAAGCTTTAAAATTAATTTTCTAAGTTTATTAAAGCAACAGCAATAAGTTAATGTATTAACTAACATGAATGAACAATGAACAGCACATTTTTAACAGTATTTGTTCAGCTTAGTTAATGTTAATGAAAATAATCATTCATTGTTAGTTCATGTTAGCTCACAGTGCATTAACTAATGATAAAAAGCACACATTCTGATTTTAAAATTGCATTAGTAAATGCAAAAATTAACAAACTAAGATAAATAAATGCTCTTGAGGTACTGTTCATTCTATGTACGTTAATTAACGTAGTTAACTTTTTTAACTAGGGCCCTAGGATTTCCATGATGCTGAAAATGTGGACGGAATTTGTCAAAGTTTAAATAAATTAATCAAAAGTAGGTCATTACACTTAAATCAAACCGCAATATGGACTAGTATCTGTAAATATTATGCCGCAAAAATACCATTTAAATGTGAATCCTGCATGTTCTGCATGTGTCTGTTTTAATGAATGGAGCAGACGAGCAGTTTTGTTTACTACACACACACACTGAAGCGTGTGTCACGCTCACTGTGATTTCAGCATTTGACTGTTCCATTTTAGGAAAACTAGCGTCATATCACATACACAGAAATGTAACGGTAGACACGGCAACCCGTCAAAATAAAAGTCTGGTTTAATTTGAAGATATTTTGCCAGAAATATATTACTACTATTACTACTACTGCTAAAACAAAAACTATTTCTTCCATTTTATTTTTATAAGTAAATTCCCCTTTGTTTGCCAAAAAAAAAAAAGTTTGCTTAATTTTCAATAATTGAAAGATAAATTAAATTAATGTTTTATGCCATCATTTAATAACCAGAACATTTTAAATACACAACACAGAATTTCTGAGGACAAAAAACAAACAAACAAACAAAAAAAAAACACTTTCAGGCTATTTTAAGAATAAATTTAAATAAATATGCATGCAAATAATTACACATGCTAAAACACAGAATTTGATAACAATAAAACATATGGTGAGAAAAAAACATTTCATAGGGCCCTAAACTTGTCATTTTTCTTACACCTTCATTAAATTGATGTGAAATTGCATGCGTTTCATGATTGTAATTAATTAGACATGCTTTTTGATTCCTAAAATTGAATTTACCATTAAAAAGGAGTTGAGAAAAATTAAAACAGAAAAAACGGAACTTGGGAAAAAAAAAACGGATTTCATAGGGCCCTAGTTAACCAATGACCCTTATTGTAAAGTGTTAGCAAAAAAAACATTTTCATTACTTAAAATAAAATTTGTGATATAAATGTTTTATTTTCAGCTACATTTTCTCATTTTTACTTAGTTTAACTTGATTTAATAAATTAAAACTGATTTAAAAAAAAAACTACTAAAATTAAAATGAAAACAGAAAAACAATTACTCAAACTATTAATAAAAACATAGCATCTGAATGATACCAAACACTGATATATTTTCTTTTTCACAATATAATACTTTCATTCGGTTTAGTGTGATTATTCAAAAACGATCATTAATTAAACATTCATAAACACTCCAAGACATTTAACAAAAGTTAACTTGCATTAATTAGGCAGTGAAATTAACAACAAAGTCTTAAGATGTTCCAAAACAATACCCATTCTTGTCTTAGGACAACTTTAACTTTTTTTTGATCCACTTCAAATGTTGACTAAGGTTTTCAAAAGCATTTTTTAAACAAATTTCATGAATAATTAAACATGTATGTATTAATTATTAATTCACAAATATTACATTTTTGGCAGGTTGTACCAAATGGTTACTCAACATGACTGATGTTGTAAATGTTTTTTTTTTTTTTGGGTCAAGAACAACTGAAAAACTAAAGTATTTAAGGTGCAGTCTTTTGATATCGTGTCAGTTGCACCACCTTGACATTCTGACTTCATACTCCTTTCAAGTTTACTTAAATATTTTATGCATGACCATATGGTTAGGTGCATGTTATTGTTTGCATTTGCTTTTTGCATATTGTTTTGCATTGCTTTTCTGTTACATCAACAAAAAAAAAAACAGACCAACCAGTTGAGAACCAATAATATAGACTAACAAAAGCATCTGACTATCCCAACTTGGTCACAGCATTACTTGAGACCACAACATCTCTTCAGCGGTCACTACATAAGCAACTCCTCAAGAGATCATAAAACCAACTCCGCTTGTGCATGCTGGAAATGATGAAAATGTTCTGGAAACCCTCTATAAAATCACACTTGAGCTGGAAAGCTCTTAAGATGACATCTGCTCTGACAGAGCCAATGAAAACAATCTCCCCATCTCAAGCAAGACTTGCAAAACAGTAACAGCTGCGTGGATGACTGCTAGCGTGGTCCGAAATGCTCACCCGTACACCATCAAAGGCCAAAGACTTCAAGTCTTAAGTGCACGCTATTTCTCAACCAAAACGCGTTTAAAAATCCACAACAATGCAACGCTTCTGTGTTCACCGCATCAGTCATTTTAAAAACGAAATCAAATTAGGTCTTGCAAATCAAAGCAGTATTGGAAGCTTTTGAAGACGAGAACAGAAGGAAAAGCAAGGCTTGACACGTCAATAGACTTTGATTCTAAAGGACCACGTTCATGCGTTTGGCTCCGTAACGCATTCAGTTTGAAAACAGATGAATATTTGATAAAGAACTCCCTGCAACTGTTTCAGAAATGAAAAATTCTCCAAAAACACCACGAAGCTGAGCTCATTTCTTTTTCCTGACATTTTTGGCCATGATTTGTATTTTTTTTAAATCTCGTTGTAATTAATTTGAGAGATAAAACCTCATTGCTCCCATATTTGAGCAATAAGAGCGAGATAAACCATCTAGCCCTAGCACGAAAAATAAGCAAATATTTCTTCAAAGAAAAAAAAAAAAAAAATGACATTACGCCTCTTTCCAAGGATTAGTTTAACCTAAGAATCAGTTCTTGCATGCGCAACTGAAAGATGAAAGATATCCATTTAAACCCTTAACTCAAGTAAGAACAACAGTAATAGTCTTAGCAAGCAGCATTATTAAATATTACAACATTAATACCTGTGTTGAAATCCAGTTTGGCCACCTGCAGTGCATAGGCCTCACATTCTTTCTTACTGAAGCTAAAGATGATCACCGGCTGGAAGTTCCTTTCCATGATCATCTTCACAATCTTGAAGACATTGGATGGACCTAAGAATCGAGGAAAACAAAACAAAAAAAACAATCATTTAATACAGCAGCCAGCATGTTCCCAAAAGTGTTTACACTTAAACTCCCTATGACATCAAAATGGATTTTTTGGCTTTTAGTATGACTATGTCAGCCTTAAGGTTATCTACAGGTTAGAGCGTTTTAAAACAATGATAAAATTTGCATTGCAAGATACAAGCATTCAAAACTCATTTTCGCCAATATGGATCAATAATTTTGTACTTTAGCTTCTCATCAAACTTTGTCCAATCAAATGCTCTCGAGTCCAAAGCGTCCCGCCCCTTACCCTGTAAATAGATGCTAAAGCAGCAGCTAAAATTTGTCACTTGCTCACAGAATAAGTATTTTCTGTACAGTGAATGGCACGTACTGCACTATATAGGGGATAGGGAACATTTCAGACAGTGTGAATGTGCTTTCCACTGGAGTGAAAGAAGTCTGGTCTCACACGAACCGCCGCAACGCACTAGGAGACAGAGCAGATCATATGCGCGAGTCAGCGCATACCACAAAACGTATCAGACTCATTTGAATACTACACAGAATAATATATTTTACAGCGATTTGGATGAGATTATGGCTGTCATATATGTATATATATATACGTATATATATATACGTATATATATATATATATATACGTATATATATACGTATATATATATATATATATATATATATATATATATATGACAGCCATAATCTCATCCAAATCGCTGTAAAATATATTATTCTGTGTAGTATTCAAATGAGTCTGATACGTTTTGTGGTATGCGCTGTATATATATATATATATATATATATATATATATATATATATATATATATATATATATATATATAAAGTACATAAAATATTGAACTTCAAAAATCATTTCAAAATCATCCTACATCCCTGCAGAAGTACAGACCCAGTCTTTGCAAAGTGAACATGCAAAGAAGATCAACACCCTTAACAAACAAGGTAAAACAGCGATATAGGACGATTTTGAAGTTGAGGGAGAACATGAGATGGGAGTTTTTCGACATACACTAACTGTCATGAACCAGAACAAAAACAGTTTAGGCAGAGCAAGAAAAGACGAGCATTTGACATTAAAAAGTATATAAATTGTATTATTTTTATGAAAATAACCGATCGTTACGCTAGATAAGACTCTTCTTTCTTGGCTGGGATCACTTACAACCGCATTTAAACAGCATTTTGGAAAATGTGGGGCACCAGATCAGTCCATTATATGGAGAAAAACCCTGAAATGTTTTCCTCAAAAAACTATTTCTTTACGACTGAAGAAAGAAAGACATGAACATCTTGGATGACAAAGGGGTGAGTAAATTATATGTGAATCTTTGTTTTGGAAGTGAACTTCTCCTTTAACACTGTACATAAATTCATGTTACATTTAAAACGACTGCTTCTATACTACCGCTTTAACGTTTGTGTCTTTTAAAGTTTTTTTGTTTTTTGTTTTTTTTAAATCAACCATTTATCTGTAAATCCCTAATTGTAGATATGCCCGACAGCAAAATCCTGTAACAGGAAGTTAATTTAATTTTAATCAAGCTCAACTTCAGCTTCAGACTTAGCTCGAAATCCAGTGATAGGAAGTTAATTTAATTTTAATCAAGCTGAACTTCAGCTTGACTGAAATAACAATGAGAATTAGATTATCATATCTGTGGTTAGTTTAGATGAAGTTTGGGAGCGACATTTTAGACTGTTTTGTGCTTTATGTGACTCTGGACCACAAAACCAGTCATAAGGTTACATTTTTTAACATGGAGATTTATACAACACCTGAAAGCTGAATAAACAGGCTCTCCATTGATGTATGGTTTGTTAGGACAGTACAGTATTTGTCCAAAATACAAATATTTGAAAATCTTGAATCTGAGGGTGCAAAAATTTGCATTTTACCCAATATATTTAAAGTAGGAAATTTACAAAATATCTTCATGGAACACGATCTTTACTTAATATCCTAATGATTTTTGGCATAAAAGAAAAAAAAAAATCTATAATTTTGACCCATACAATATATTGTTGGCTATTGCTACAAATATACCCGCACTACTTACGACTGGTTTTATGGTCCAGGGTCACATATTTGCACAAAAGGTCAAAACCGATCCGTCTCAGCTGACTATTTGTGACCGGCTGATGCAAAAATGGACATTAATATTTGGAGTAAACAGTGGCATATTGACGATTCAGACCAGTCAATATGCATGATTCACTGCAAATCAATGGGAGTCCATCTGAGTATAATCATTTATCTGAACTAGTGACTGAAATGTGGGTTTGGGCCTCTTACTCCACAGTCCTACACAATTTAGCCTTAAAACTAACATGAAACAGCTCACAACCCATTGTGCTTGCGTATTCTGATATTATGTGCATGTTAAACAGGATATTAAACAAATTAAAACAACAAATGAGTCTAACATAAACCTATTTTTAAGAAATTTACTGAGAAACTTTTTTCTTCAGAGTGTTGAATACTAACCTTTGGTTCCACCCTTTCTGCCTTTGGGGTCCCACTTGCCCCCAACGTTGCCTCCTGTGTCCCCCGCATCCCTCAGGACCTGCATTGCCGTGTTAAAATTGTCTTCTCTGAACTCTCCCTAACAAGAAACGGCATGAAAAACTATTACATAACTGCAATGATACAGTGAATATTTTCTTAAACTTGATCAGTTTATTGCGAAGTTGTGGCTTGGAAGTTACGCAACACACACACAGACACAGTCACTCCAGCTTTCAGGAACGGTGTTGAATTACATCTAGACGTGCCACTCTTCAAACGACAGTTCCAATACTACACCCATGACAGATAATAGTACACAAATTCCATTCCATAACACAAAGAGTGGCGCACACACCCGGGATCATTTGGGTGTGTTTACAGGGATAATTCAGCCAAAAATTAACATTTTTTTAAGCCATCCTAGGCGTTTATGACTTTCTTTCTTCAGACGAATACAATCAGAGTTATATATATAAAAAAAAAAAAAAAAAAAAAAAAAAAAAAAAGTCAGACTCTTCCAAACTTCTCTTCAGCAGTGAATGGCTGTTGAAATTTTGAAGTCCAATAAAAGTACATCCATTCATCCTAAAAAGTACTACACACAGCTCTGGGGGTTAATAAAGGCCTTCTGAAGCAAATCAGTGCGAAACTGTAAGAAACATATCTATATTTAAAACTGTAATCTCTAGTTTCCACTAACTGTCGTACACACATTTGTGAGAGTGGTGTTCCAGTGGATGACATAGGATGTAGACATAGCGTACGCTCAGGGTTCTACGCTTACTTTTCTTTTAAGGAGCACAACCAATAATCAAAAATTCTGATCAAAACTTAGCCTTCCCATTACAAGGTGATATTTGACTCCTTAAAGTGTTTTACAGGGAAATTTAGTTTTTACCTTTGTAATGGCATTTTTCTAACTTCATTAAAAGTATGTCATCCTTTGTCAATTTTTTTTTAATTATACTTTTTAAGCTTTTTAAAACTTCTAATTAAAACACCACAATAAGTTACCAATCAAATGAAATCTATATATAGAAATATAAAATTTAGAATACAGAAATATTAAATGATTTAAATAACTGAAAATATACTTTAAAAATAAAACTAATTCTGCCAGTAGGCGGCAGCAAATCACTGAATTACTGAATCACTCATTCATTTGATTCGTTCGAACGGCTGATTCATTTGGGAATAAAGCAAGTGACACTTTATGAATGGGAAACTGAATCACTGACTCACTAGATTTGTTTAAAAACGCTCACTTGTGACTTGTTTCAGGCTATTTTTGAGAAGAAATAGTGCAAAAACAGGCAACAGTGTTAAAGTCAAACAATGTAAGTCACCTAATATTAACTACTTGTTTATTTAACTGTTGTATTAAATCAGTCTCATTTACAAACTCCCTTGAAAATCATTAAAAGCTGTCACTCATCTTAGTTCACTGTGATCTCACAAAGTTCCATTACAATCAACCAAGTTCTCTACACTGCACAATCTCTTATTTACGCTCTCTCTACACTTTGTTTATGAAAGGATTGGTGAGATATGTCTGTGATACATTACTCAATGTTGCAAAAACACATAGACACCTTTGAAGCTCCCCTCAGTGCAAACACAAATATGCTGATGGTGTCAGTCGCACTGGTGCTCCTAAATATTTTTTCATAGTTGCACACGGTAGTTTTCAGTCACAAATGCAACTGAAATGATCGCACTGTAGAGTCCTGTCTTGTGAGAACCAAGTTTTATTTCAAGCAAAGGAAAACCAGTCTCCCCTTCATTTATATCGAAATCATCCAACATTTTTCTTCACGAATCCTTATTTTGTAATTCTAATTTGTGACTGGTGTTTTGATTTGCTCTTTTCTCTGCGGTTCTGTTTATAACTTCTCACCAGAGCTTACGGTATGTCTGCATCATCCACTGGAACGCCACTCTCTCACGAATGCATGTACGACAATTCGCGGTTTACAAAGCTTTAAATATGAATATTTTTCTTACACAAATGCATTGATTCTGCACAGAAGGCCTTTATTAACCCCCATGGAGCAGTGTCAAGCCCTTTTTATGATGGACAGATGCTCTTTATTGGACTTTAAACTCTTAACACCCATTCACAGCCATCATAAAGCTGGGAAGAGCCAGGACAAACTCCAATTTCACTTGTCTGACAGAATAAAGACATATACTGTATATTTGGTTTAAAAGGGGAGTGAATCATGGGGTCATTTTCATTTTTGGGTGAACCATCCCTTTAATCTTCATCTCTAATGATGGAATAAAGTTGATGCAGCTATCCAAAGTGCTCTGCTACTTACATTTTCATCAACAACAAGGTGGAGTCCATCGCCCCCTGCTGGAAAGATGTAGTGCTGCAGTGGAGTGGGGCGGTAGTCTGTGTACACCACGTGGCAGGGCTGCAAGTAAACACAAGGAGCTCACAATCATCCTGGAACAATTATGGATGCATTATTGCTGTGACATCAGACGTTCCTTTACACATTGCTAACGTGTGTTGTGGCTGCTAGGGTGTTGACAGTTGCTAAGGTATTCTGAGCATTTACGAAGGCATTCTAGGCTGCTGTTAGATGGTTGCTAAAGTGTTCTGAGTGGTTGCTAGGTTGATAATCCACCTGTTTGTGAAGATGACAAATCCACTCAGCGAACTGTCGAGCGTTGGGAATGGTGGCTGACAGGAAGACATGATGCACGTTGTCTGGCAGCAGGATGATGGTTTCCTCCCAGACCACGCCACGCTCTGTAGGTCACGTGAATAATAAAAAAACTCAGTGACTAGTATGCACAAAACAATGGCCACATACACACTTTTAAAGTTTCAGGAGTGCCAGCCGCATTTATATATGGGAGTGAATCCCATTACAGTTGTGTGTGTACAGAACAGTACTCAACCCTCAAAATTGTGATGACCATAGCAACATTTTGGCATCTTCAGTGTTCGATATCCACTATTTCTGACCAACGTAATATTACGGTGACCAAAAACATATGTTGGGAGATTTTAACTAAACCACCATCGAGAGGCTACTTGGCAGAGCATGCTCTTTAAGGGTTGCCATGTCCACTTATTAAACATCTTTGAGATTGTTGGTTGAGCTCAGCTCAAAACAATTCAGTTTATATCATTAATAAAGTAGACAGATGCCAATATTTTGGTATTTGGCTTTTTTCCAAGATAATGCATCGAGATTTAAGTTTATTATGGGCTTGTGCTTGTTTGCTTTTTTTTATCTAGATCTGGCAACACCAATGAGTGAAATCATACCTAGTCCACTGTAATGTCTTGCATCTCATGAAGAGAGACATAACACTGACAAGCATTTAAATGCTTTAAATACTTCATTAAAAACTAATTCCGACCTGCATCTATGTATGCTTATCTTCAAAAACATTCCAGTGCCTTGAAAAAATTTTAGATTCACAAAGTTTCAAGCACCCGTTGGAACCCTGTTGTATATTATAGATGTATTTGAATGGCAAAATATTATTTATTATGTAAACCTGGTTTTGTAGGCTACCTCACTCACATTCCAATATCCACATTAAAACAAATTGTCTGGCATAATATCACGTCAGTATGATGATAACGATTTTTCCATATTTTTGGCTGACTATATTTTATGATGATAATGAAAAGGCTGGATTGTCAAGCAATGCTTAACTTTGTGTGGCACCAGTGCAATCACTTGATTTTTCCCTTTCTAACATTGAAAACAACTACTTCTACTCATACAGAAAATCAAAACTGCAAACGGTTTCCTTTTATTTGCGTACAGTCACAATAAAAACAAATCCTTGTGCTTTTTTAAAATAAAGACAAATAGGATGCTGCTTTCAGCCATCTTGGGTTCCTTTTGAACCAAATGAACCAAAACTCTACATACTAGCTACTTGTTCCAGAGTTTTTTCTTTTGTTTTACGATAAAAATATTTATCGTACACGCCTATTCATTCATTACAGCCTAGCTTTATAATGTTTATCTCCGCTCGCAGAAGCGCTGCAGATGCGTGATGTGTCCATGTGAATCCTCATGTTCTGTTGTTTGCTGCTTTTTGCACGTAAAATTAATCACTGGAAAAAATGTTGGTATATTTAATAGATTATAGACACTTATCTTTTCTAATTTAATTCAATTATAATTTAAAATAATCTTGTCATTTAAAGGTTAATAATTGGTTAACAAGCCTTGGCTGTCGGTTAGGAAAATTAACCAACAAATTATATTTGTCCCCCACTAAATTTTTTTTTCTCCCTAAAAGTTCAGATTTTATAAAATTATTGTTCACTCATGATTTCCTAGAGTAACTTTTGCAACTGATTTATCAACTAACCTAGTTTATAATAGTGTTTTTGACAGATTATGATTACGCATTTTTTTGTTTATTATTTTTCTTAATAATGAAGATGTCTATTTTTAGTAGATTGTGTGCAACACAAAAGAGCGATGATCAGGTCAACACACTGAGGTTTAGAAATTCTACAGTGATTTAAAATAAATAAAAAACATCAGCCAATACTCCAAATTTTTTGTATCGGATTGGTTCTGAAAAAGTGGTTTTGTGCCAGCCCTAGTAAATTACTGAACTGGGTGTACAGAACAGAATCAAGCACAAAAAGGTGAAGTGACCAGCAAATTTAGCTGCAGCGTGTACATTCCTTACAAAAATTAACCATGGTTTCACAAAAAAAAAAAAAAAAAAAACAACACAACACGGTTACTATAGTTGAACCATGGTAACCACAAATTGGTTTTGCTACGCTATAATTCAACCATGGTATTTGTAACTGTGGTTACACACCACAAAACATGGTTACTACACATTTCCAACTGTAAAATCATAGTTAATTTTCATGAAAGATGGCTAATATTTCAGGTAACTTATGCATCTTCTGCCAATTTAATATTAAATACAACCCACCTGAGTCTCTCATGTAATGGATCTCATCAAAGATGACCCACGCCACCTCCCTCATAACCTCTGACCCTCTGTACAGCATGCTCCTCAAAATCTGAAAGAAAACACCCCAACAAAACAATAAATAAATAAAGAACCAGTCATTAATGTTCCAGAGGATAACGGGCTGCTGTCTCACCTCGGTGGTCATAACCAGGCAGGAAGCTGTGGGGTTAATGGTGACGTCACCGGTCATCAGACCCACATCCTGGAACTCTTCGTACATCTCTCTGTACTTCTGATTGCTCAGAGCTTTGATGGGGCTGGTGAAGATCACTCGCTGCTTCTCTCGGAGAGCCAGAGCAATAGCATATCTGTGTGCAAAAGAGAAAGTAGGCACGTTTCCATTACAGATTTGTGCAAAACTTTGGCGATATTATATAAATGTTGATAAAAAAGTATTGCGAAATGACAACGTTTCCATTAAGCGATGTTATGCGACTAAAACTTAATTTGTTCCTCTCGCAATAAGTCATGGCAATGGATTTTGGTGGGATTTGGACATATTTTGTATGTATATTTTGTTGCCAGCGGCTACGTATGAAGTGCTTCCATTGCAGTTTTGTGAAATATTCCTATTTCGAATTGCCTGAAAAATCACCTCATGTGAGCGTAAAAACTTTTTATGGGAGTTTTTGCGAAATTGACGCATTTCCATTAGACGTATTTTCAATTCGTAATTTAAATTTGCGCATCTTGAAGGGTAATGGAAACACAGCTAGTGTCTCCATGTTCAGCACAGACTCCATATATATTTTTTTTTTTCATTTTAAAGGACACTCACTCAGCACACACTGTCTTTCCTGCCGACGTGTGGGCAGACACAAGCACAGACTGGTTGTTATCAATGCACAGGATGGCCTCACGCTGAAAAGGGTCAAGTATGAAGGGGTACTCCTGCATGAGCAAAGAAAAATTTTTAAACAAAGGCAAAGCATCGATGTTGGCTGAGGATGTTCAGTGAGGTTTATTAGATTACCTTAGCTGCTTTTCCAACGCGTGGTTTCAGTGGAGTGTATTCTTCATCTGCAGGAAGAACCACCTGAGAAAGAAAGATTGGGTCACAACATGTACATTCAACAAAAATGTTTTTTTTTTCCTTTTCTTTGTGTGTGTATTTACCTCATGAGTGCAGCCCTCCACTGTCTCCACCTGCTCCGCCTTCACTTTAGGCATGAGCTCTGACAGACTGAAAGATGACAAAGATGCAAGGATTACCACAGGTCAACCAAGAACGGATTTTGCCCATTATAGAGACAAAGGTAAGGTTAAAAAAAAAAAAATCAGCTGATCATTTAAATGAATTTATTTCACTTCTTTCTTTATTACAAAATTAACAATAATAATAATAATAATGATGATGACAATGAAAAATGTCTGTTTCATGAACTACTGACACACAGATTTATTTTTTATAGTATTTTTACATTTCAATGTGCTTAATAATGATAATAATAATAAAACCACCTTGTTTCAACTCTAAAACTCACCTGCACCTACTAAATTCATTTAAAACACTTGTACTCAATAATAATGAACAATAATAATTTACAAAAGTTACAATGATGATGAAAATGGTTTGTAATTATCAAATAAAATACATCTTAAAAAGGTCTGTGTCAATAGCTGATATAATTATTTTTGTAATTATAATTTTTCAATTTTTTTTTTTTTTCTGAAAAACTGAAAACAGGCTGTTCTTGTAGATTGGAAAACCTTCCTGCCAAATGAAAATATACACACATGTATACTTTCTAAATACTATAGAAAAACGTATAATAATGGTGATGGAAAGGTTTTGAAAAAAAAAATCATTAAATAAAAATGCCTGTTTTATCAGCTACTGACAATAAAGTATTTTTATTTTATTTTTTTACCATTATACCAATTATGTTTATTTTACAATGACCAAAATTATAAATGCAACACTTTTGTTTTTGCCCCCATTTTTCATGAGCTGAACTCAAAGATCTAAGACTTTTTCCTATGTACACAAAAGGCCTATTTCTCTCAAATATTGTTCACAAATCTGTCTAAATCTGTGTTAGTAAGCACTTCTCCTTTGACGAGATAATCCATCCACCTCACAGATGTGGGATATCAGGATGCTGATTAGACAGCATGATTACTGCACAGGTGTGCCTTAGGCTGGCCACAATATGGATTGTGGGGGTCCGAAAACCAGTCAGTATCTGGTGTGGCCACCATTTGCCTCACGCAGTGCAACACATCTCCTTCACATAAAGTTGATCAGGTTGTTGATTGTGGTCTGTGGAACGTTGGTCCACTCCTCTTTAACGGCTGTGCGAAGTTGCTGGATATTGCCAGGAACTGGAACACGCTGTTGTATACACCGATCCAGAGCATCCCAAACATGCTCAATAGGTGACATGTCTGGTGAGTATGCTGGCCATGCAAGAACTGGGATGTTTTCAGCTTCCAGGAATTGTGTACAGATCCTTGCAACATGGGGCCGTGCATTATCATGCTGCAAAATGAGGAGATGGTCGTGGATGAATTGCACAACAATGGGCCTCGGGATCTCGTCATGGTATCTCTGTGCATTCAAAATGCCATCAATAAAATGCACCGGTGTTTGTTGTCTATAACATACGCCTGCCTATACCATAACCCCACCGCCACCATGGGCCACTCGATCCACAACGTTGACATCAGCAAACCGCTCACCCACACGACACCATACACGCTGTCTACCATCTGCCCTGTACAGTGAAAACCGGGATTCACCCGTGAAGAGAACACCTTTACAAAGTGCCAGACGCCATCGAATGTGAGCATTTGCCCACTCAAGTCAGTTACGACGACAAACTGCAGTCAGGTCAAGACCCTGATGAGAACAACAATCATGCAGATGAGCTTCCCTGAGACAGTTTCTGACAGTTCGTTGCAGCAGCTGTCCGGGTGGCTGGTCTCAGACGATCTTGGAGGTAAAGATGCTAGATGTTGAGGTCCTGGGCTGGTGTGGTTACATGTGGTGTCAGGCCGGTTGGATGTACTGCCAAATTCTCTAAAATGCTTTTGGAGATGGCTTATGGTAAAGAAATGAACATTCAATTCACAGGCAACAGCTCTGGTGGACATTCCTGCAGTCAGCATGCCAACCGCATGCTCCCTTAAAAACTTGTGACATCTGTGCATTGTGCTGTGTAATAAAACTGCACATTTTAGAGTGGCCTTTTACTGTGGCCAGCCTAAGGCACACCTGTGCAATAATCATGCTGTCTAATCAGCATCTTGATATGCCACACCTGTGAGGTGGATGGATTATCTCGGCAAAGGAGAAGTGCTCACTAACACAGATTTAGACAGTTTTGTGAACAATATATATATATAAAAAAGTATCAGATCTTTGAGTTCAGCTCATGAAAAATAGGGCCTAAAAAGTGTTGCGTTTAGAATTTTGGTCAGTGCAAAAGAAACATAATTGGTAGAACGGTAAAAAATAAAATAAAAATACATTATTGTCAGTAGCTGATGAAACAGGCATTTTTATTCAATGATTTTTTTCAAAACCTTTCCATCACCATTATTATACATTTTTCTAAAGTATTTAGGAAGTATTTTCATCAGCTAAAAAATGGTTTAAAGTAAGTTATTTCTATCTTTTGCTGTAGTGTGTCAGTAAAAAATATTGGTTTACATTTCCAAACATTCTGTTTGCCATTAATTGTAATAATCTAGTGAGATTTTTGTTTTCACAAGGAGTCTGGCAACAGCCAGTGCTTCACACTGATCTGATCTCACCATCATCCAGTCTGTCTCTGGAATGACATGAAGACACAGAATAAACTGAAACAGAGTAAATCCAGAAGAACTGTGGCAACGTCTCAAAGATGCTTCAAGAGACCTACCTGCAAAGCTACCTGAAAAATTTTGCACAAGTGCACCTAGGGCAAAAGCTGCTGTAAACGCAAAGAATGGTCGCACCAAATGTTGATTTCATTTAGATAATAGAAGGTAATTGATAAAACTATTTATGACAGCATCCTCATTTTACAGGATTTTTACACAAGTGCCTAAAACTTTTAACAGTGCTGCAGCTTTGCAGGTAGGTTTCTTGAAGCATCATGGAGACTTTGTCACAGTTCTTCTGGATTTAGTCTGTCTGAGTTTGTTCTGTTTCTTCACGTCATTCCATAGACAGACTGGATGATGATGAGATCAGATCTCTGTGCAGAGCACGCACTGTTGTCAGACTCCTTGTGCAAACAAAAATCTCACTGGATTATTACGATTAATGGCAAAATGAATGTTTGGAAATGTAATCGGATACTGACACACTACAGCAAAAGACCGACTTTAACTGACTTTAAACCATTTTTTAGCTGATGAAAATACTAGTGGCCTAAGACTTTTGCACAGTACTGTATATATAAAATAATGAAAAAAAAAAAAAAATATAAAACTGATAACAGGCTTTTCTCAATTCAATTGTAAAACCCTCCAATGGCAAATTTACATATTAAAAAAAATATATATTTATCACAACTGATTTACTCAAATAACTGGCATCTCCAAAAAGCAACTACTGATGCAGATTAACCTGCAAAACAGATATACATCTGTTCATCTGTACAAGTAAAGAACCATTTCAGACATTCATCAGAAACAGCACATAAACAGAAATACTCCAATCTTACTTGATCTCCTCAGCTGATACAGTTTCCAGCTTCTGTTTTTTCCCAAGCACCTCCTCATCTGGCCCATCATTGTCAGTATCTCTTTTGCGCACAGCTGCTGAATTGCTCTGCTGTTTACCGCCTTTATCGGGAGTCTTACTATTAGATGGAAAGACAACAAAGATTCACTCAACAGCCACACAGTGCTCCTCTGAACATTTCTAAACCAACATAAGCCGGTTGGTAAGATATTTTACGTGGTCTTTAGGGCATTGCTAAGCATTTTCTGTCTTGAAGGGCCCCCAGCCCTACACATTTTGTATGTCTCCCTCATCTTCAATGCATCAGCTCGTTAGTATAGACTGCAAGAGCTAACTTAAGTCTGACTTATAAGGAGAGACATACAAAAGTGCAGTGCTGGAGGTTAGAAAACCACTGTTCTACGGTAATTAGACAGACAGACAGACAGACAGACAGACAGACAGACAGACAGATAGATAGACAGACAGATAGATAGATAGATAGATAGATAGATAGATAGATGGTGTGTGTTTACATTTGAGTTTTTGACAGTTGAACCGTTTTCGTTTGAATATAATTCTATAGGTATTTTTCAGGAAACAAGCACCTTTATCACAGCCTGTACATAAACTTAACTTTGTAAAACCTTTGCATTTAAAAATAACAGCAACTGTCCAAACACGAACTTATGAAAGCTAAAATATAACTGTAAAAAGCTGGTGTGGTGTAATTCTTTAGTTTCTATCTGTGAGTGCGCGTCACATGTGTTCATTACGACCGGACAAATACTACAATATCTAGATTTCAGTTATGCCAAACAATCATACATCCCGTTCGTTCACCTACCCTGACTGAGCTGCGGACTTTGGAGTGACTTTTTTGCTAGAACCGGCCTGGTCTTCATCAAACACGCTGAACAAATCGTCTCCAAAGGCGTCCGCCATGACTTCAAACAGACACAAATCCCACAGTACGACGCGCAAGCCGCGTGGCGGAAATGACATACGACGCCTCAAACGTGTGAAATAAGCAATGATAAAAGACACGCAACAAAATGCTTTTTTAAGTATTTTATATTTTTTAAAATAAATAGTTTATATTTTATTTTGTTTTATAGTCACAATAAATCCGTAACTTATAATTATGTAATTAGTTAATTTGACGTAATTTAAGTTTAGAATTAAATTATTTTTATTTGAACACTTTTTTAAGTGACAGGTTTTGATAAATAAAACCACAGGCTTTTTTTATTATTCTTATATATTAGATGTTTACACATTTATGCAAGACAAACGGATTGGTTCACTAATTCTTAATAATTTTGCCTAAAATAAATTTGCCTAAAAAGAATTCGCCCTTAAACCGACTGAAAATGTCATTATATATTAATTAGCACATTATTTACATAAACATAACACTACACAAATCACTACTCGTGCATGAAGTTCCAAAAATCAAAAGTTTCCGCTAAACTTTTATTTTGAAAAAACAAAAGAAAAAGCTTCTGTAGTTTCAGTCTTCACTGACTCTAATAGAGTTGGCTTAGCTGGCTGACAGCAGAGTCTTCTTTATCATTTTCCAGTTAAACTTTTTTTGTTTATGGATATATGGATCATTTTGTGTACTGATCAGTAACAGACAGTTGAACTGATTGCTTTCGCAATGGGTGGGAAGAAGAAGAAGTCGGCAGCAGCTCCCACGAGTGTGCACCCGGCTGCTGCTGCTGTGAACGCAACTAATGCAGCCACTGAATCTACCGGCAAAAAACAGCAGAGACCAAACAATGACAAATCAACCTCGAAGGAAAACAAAACTAGAGGTCAGACTTCATTTTAAAGGTTTAATTGTTTCTAATGTGCAAAAAGAAACATTATGAAATTAAATATGACAATATACGAATCTAAATGTAATGACATTTCTACCTATTTGACTTCAGATGTACAGTGCAATGTAATAATCAATGACTTATTATGCAGTAGGTGTTGCACATGTTTCATGTCTTGACAGTTTGTCTGCAAATGTCTTTAATATTTGATCTTTTTTCTTGTAGCTCCCAAAACATATAGTCTTAACACTAACGCACAGACTGACACTAGTGTGTCTGATAAATCAATTCTGAAGGTAAGTCTGACATTAAAGGTGTCATAAATGATTTTCCTTGATTTAGTGTGCTGTGAAGAAATGAAAATCCACTCATTTAAAAATGTCATTTGTTAAAACTGATCTACATAATGCACAAATATACACTAACATATAAAAGTTTGGGTCTATAAGATATATATACACTACCAGACATACGTTTTTGAACAGTAAGATTTTTTACATTTTTTAAAGAAGTCTCTTTGGCTCACCAAGCCTGTATATATTTGACCCAAAGTCACAGCAAAAGCAGTGATATTGTGAAATATTTTTACTATTTAAAAAAACTGCTTTCTATTTGAATATATTTTAAAATGTAATTTATTTCTGTGATCAAAACTGAATTTTCAGCATCATTACTCTAGTCTTCAGTGTCCTTGATCCTTCAGAAATCAATTGTAAAAATGAATACTTTTATTTAGCAAGGATGCTGGAAAGTAAAAAGTGACGATAAAGACATTTGTAATGTTACAAAAGATTTCAGATTTCAGAAAAATGCAGTTCATCTGAGCTTTATTTATCAAAGAAACCTGAAAATTTTTTACTCAGCTGTTTTCTACATTAATAATAATAATAATAGTAATAATAATAATAATAAATGTTTTTTGAGCAGCAAATATTAGAATGATTTCTGAAGGATTATGTGACTGGAGTAATGATGATAAAAATTACACTTTCAAATATGCTGAAATAGAAAACAAATATTTAAAAATGTTACTGTTTTTGCTGTACTTTGGATCAAATAAATGCTGGCTTGGTGAGAAGAAGAGACTTAAAATCATTAAAAAAACATTAAAATCTTACTGTTCAAAAACTTTTGATTCACAGTGTAATTTTAATAAATTATTATTTTTATTTAGCAAGGACTCATTCAATTTTTTAAAAAAGTGACCGTAAAGACATTTTATAATGTTACTTTCTATTCATCAAAAAATCCTGAACAAAATGTTGGAAAATTCAGTTTTTACGTTGATAACAGTACATTTTTCTTGAACAGCAAATCATCATATAAGAATGATTTCTGAAGGATCATGTGACACTGAAAACTGGAGTAACGATGCTGAAAATTCAGCTTTGATCACAGGAATAAATTACTTTTTATGTACACTACCGTTCAAAAGTTTGGGGTCAGTACATTTTTATTGTTTCTTTTCTGTTTTTTTTTTTTTTTTAAGAAATTAATACTTTTATTCACCAAGGATGTATTCAGTTAATAATTAAAAGTTTATTAAAAGTTAATAATAAATAATTTACATTGTTATAAAATACTTATATTTTGAATAAACACTGTACTTTTTAAATTTGTTATTCATGAAAGAATCCTGAAAAAAAAAAAATTACAGGTTCCAAAAAATATTTGGCAACACAACTGTTGATATTATCCAACATTGATCATTCTAATAATAAATCCGCATATTAGAATGATTTCTGAAGGATCATGTGACACTTAAGACTGGAGTAACAGCTGATAAAAATTCAGCTTTTCATCACAGGAATAAATTCTATTTTAAAGTATGTTAAAATAAAAAACATTATTTTATATTGTAAAAACATTTTGCAATATTACTGTGTTTTTTTTCTATATTTTTAATCAAATAAACGCAGCCTTGATGAGCATAAGAGACTTCTTTAAAGACTATTACAAGTCTCACTGACCCCAAACTTTTGAATGGTAGTGTATATTAAAATAGAAAACCATCATTTTAAATTGTAATAATATTTCACAGTATTTATATTTATACTGTATTTTTAATTAAATAAATGCAGCCTTTTTAAGCAGAAGAGGGCATTTCGAGACATAAAAAAAGTCCTTTAAATTTTGAGCATTTGTAGAAAATATTAACGTCTTTTATTGACAGTATTAGTCTATGCTTTGCAGTACTCATTTTTTTTTTTTTTTGTGCATGTCTGAAGGTTGTTATCCAACCAGAACTGGAGAAGAAGGTAATCAAGTTGATTAATGAGTACAGACAAGAACATGCTGATAAAGGACCAATATCTGGGAGACTCACCTCCAAAAAGTTGCTGGTAATTCTTTTTTCATTTCATCTATAATTGCAAAAAAATAAACACTATTTTTTATTTATTTATAATCTACAAATACAGTTGAAACCAGAAGTTTACATACGTCTTGCAGAATCTGCAAAATGTTAATTATTTTACCAAAATGCATGTTATTTTTTTTATTTAGTACTGACCTGAATAAGAAATTTCACATAAAAGACATTTACATATAGTGCACAAGAGAAAATAGTTGAGTTTTTAAAAATGACCCCGTTCAAAAGTTCACATACACTTGATTTTTAATACCGTGTTGTTGCTTGAACGATCCATTGTTTTTTGTTTAGTGATAGTTGTTCATGAGTCCCTTGTTTGTCCTGAACAGTTAAACTGCTGCTGTTCTTCAGAAAAATCCTTCAGGACCCACAAATTCTTTGGTTTTTCAGCATTTTTGTGTATTTGAACCCTTTCCAACAATGACTGTATGATTTTGAGATCCATCTTTTCACACTGAGGACAACTGAGGGACTCATATGAAACTATTACAGAAGGTTCAAACGCTCACTGATGCTCCAGAAGGAAAAACGATGCATTAAGAGCCGGGGGTGAAAACTTTTAAATTTGAAGATCAGGGTAAACTTAACTTGTTGTTTTGTCTTCTGGGAAACATGTAAATATCTTCTGTAGCTTCTGAAGGGCAGTACTAAATGAAAAAAATATGATATTTAGGTAATATAAGAAAAATTTACACATCCTTATTCCGTTCAAAAGTTTTCACCCCCCGGCTCTTAATGCATTGTGTTTCCTTCTGGAGCATCAGTGAGTGTTTAAACCTTCTGTAATAGTTGCATATGAGTCCCTCAGTTGTCCTCAGTGTGAAAAGATGGATCTCAAAATCATACAGTCATTGTTGGAAAGGGTTCAAAAACAGTTTTGTGGGACCTGAAGGATTTTTCTGAAGAACAGCAGACAGTTTAACTGTACAGGACAAACAAGGGACTCATGAACAACTATCACTAAACAAACAAAAAAAAAACATCTGTGGATAATTCATGTAACAACACAGTGTTAAGAATCAAGTGTATGTAAACTTTTGAAAAGGGTCATTTTTATAAATTCAACTATTATTTTCTCGTGTCAATTATATGTAAGCGTCTTATATGTGAAATATCTTATTCAGGTCAGTACTAAATAAAAAAAATAACATACTGTTTGTTAATCCCTTTTTATTTTGGTACAATAATTAACATTTTGCAGATTCTGCAAGGTGTATGTAAACTTCTGGTTTCAACTGTATCTAAAAAACACCCATCATATATTGTTTGGCAGGATTTGTATACAGCCTTGCAGAAGTTCCAGTTTAAGACCGAGCACATCGAGGAGGCCATGAAGAGCAGTATGCTGTACGGAGGCGATCTGCACTCGGCGCTCGACTGGCTCTGTCTGAATCTCAGAGACGGTAAAAGGTTCAGATTGTAGTCAGAAATCTACGTTCTGCTCTTCAAACATAAACTCTGGTTTTGATTTTTGCTTTTCCATAATTAAAGATGAGCTTCCGGAGGGATTCAGCCAAAAGATGCAGGAGGAGAAACAAAAGTCTCGACCCAAGTTCCAGCTTCCTAAAGAGGACGAGAAACAAACGGCGACCAAGAAAGAAGCGCCTAAAGAAGAGGAGAAACCAAAGGCAAAGGGGTCTTAAAGTGTCATGAGAATCATTTTCCTTACTATTTTGAGATTTAAAAAAAGCTCAAAAATGTTTTATTTTCTGACAGACGTCTGTAAAAGACAACGGTGACAGTATGAAGGAGTGGATACTGCGTTACGCAGAACAGTCTGAAGATCAGAGCAGTGAAGAAGATGAAAACCAAGACTCAAGTGTGTTTAACCCGGAGCTGGAGGAGAAGTTTGACCCTGTGAGTTTTACTCTGGTCTGCTTTCCACATTATGACGCTATTACATCAGCAGCTTCCCGTAAGTTTTCACACTCTTCCTGCAGAATGACAGATACCTGCTGCTGACCGCTCAGCTGTATGATGCCAAGGAGATGGCCGCAGAGTCTAAAGCCAAGAAAGACAAGTTGGGACAGAGGACAGCACAAGATCGGATCAGAGTCATCCAGCAAGGTGTCTGCAGTGTTTTCTACCCTTTTTAGGGTATTTGTTCTTTTCAAAGAATGTGAGAAAATGTTACCATTAACTTGTTTATTAACAGTGTTTGTTTACATTACAGAAATGAAATCTTTGGAGAGTCATCCAATGTTTAACTCAGCGATCAAAGTTAAAGACACTCCTAAAGAGGAAAAGAAGCCAGTTGCACTCACTGATGGCAAGGAGGAACTTAACTTTAACCTGTTTGAGCAAGCAGACGCACCACCAGCAGAAAAAAGTAAGAGAATTTCTGTATAATCATATCATTACAATGTATCATTTTTTTTATTTTTTTTTTTTATGATGCTCAATTTCAGTTTATGATATTTATGATATATATGTCGCTTTGTTTCTTTACGTTATTTTATGCTAAGTTATGCTATTTTTTAATTATTATTATTATTATACTGTTTGTGGTTTATTTTGCATGATTTTGTTTATTTATTTTTCATTTTATTTTGTTATTTAATTTTTTCACTTTTTTCTATATTATTTAAATTTTATGCTATTTTCAGTTGACTTTGTGTTATTTTGTTTTATGTTTCTTGTTTTATTTTTTTTTATATGTGTTTACACATTTGTGTAACTTGTTTTCCTTTTTTCTTTTTCTTTTTTTAAATTATATTTTAATACGATTTTATTTTTTATTATATGCTATTGTGTGTGTTGGGTTTTATTTATATTTTATTTTGGTACTTTATATTTTTGTACTTTATGTTCTTGTTATTTTAAGGTATTTTTGTATTGTTTATGTTGTTTTGTGCTATGCTGTGCTGTTTTATGTTTCATTATACTGTGATATTTTACATGATTATTTTGTTTTTGTTTTATTTTGTGCTATGTTATACTATTTTATGTTTTGTTATATTGTGATATTTTACATTATTTTGTTTTATGTTATTTTACATAATTTTATTTTTTATTTGAGTGTATATTTGCTATATTTTAATATTTTAATTTTTCTTTCACTTTTTTTCCTTTGTTGTTATCTTTAGTTTTGGTATTTTTTTTTTTTTTTTTTTAATTTTATTTTATGTTGTTTTTCAATTTATTTCATGTTGTTTTTTATTTTATTTTGTTCCATTTTTTTTTCATTTTGTTTTATTTTATTTTATTTAATTTGTTGTTTTATTTCATGTTATTTTACTTTATTTTATTTAATGTTATTATGTTTTTTATTTTATTTCAGATTTTATTTTATTTCATGTTGTTTTATTCATGTTATCTTTTCAATTTATTTCATGTTATTTTTTTCATTTCATTTCATGTTATTTTACTTTATTTATTTCATGTTATTTTGCTTTATTTTACTTCATGCCTTTTTATTTCATTTTATTAATTTTATTTTATTTAATGTTATTTAAGTTTATTTCATGTAATTTTATTTCATTTTTTTATTTTATTTCATGTTATTTAATTTAAATTAATTTTATTGTATTTCATTTTACTTTTTAATTAATTTAATTTCATTTCATATAAATTAATTTAAATTAATTTCATTCTTTTTTGTTTTATTTTATTGCCCATTTAGTTTGTTGCCAGATATTATTATTTTTTATTTTTTTTATGTCTGACAGTGATTTTTAACTCAATCTTGTCATTGTTGATGCTCTAGCTGAGAAAAAGAAGAAAGAGCCCAAAGACATTCGTAATTTTGACTACACATCAAGGAGCTGGACTGGCAAGTCGCCAAAACAGTTTCTGATTGATTGGGTCAGGAAGAACCTCCCGAAGAGTCCTCCACCATCCTTTAATAAAGTTGCAGTCGGTAGATACTGGAAATGCAAGTATGTTGCATTAAAATTGCATCATGATTCTGAGTGTATATTGAATGCAGATTTGAGTGTCTGGTTATGTGTCATTCCTGTCAGAGTTCGTATTCAGAGGCCCAATGATGTTTTGGAGGTTTGTCCCACTATCCTGACTGAAGACGGCATGCAGGCCCAGCACTTAGGAGCCACGCTTGCTCTTTATAGCCTAGTCAAAGGACAGGTGAGTTTCACATAAACAACAAATAGTTGCTTGCTTTATGTATTTCATTCAATTTATCCATCCTTTGATCTCCATTAGTCGGTGCATCAGCTTCTGCCGCCCACCTACCGTGACGTGTGGCTCGAGTGGCGAGACAGCGAACAAAAAGAAGAGGAGGAAACCCGCACCGCCATCAACAAACCACGCGACCAGTTCATCGCGCGTCTGCTCACCCGCCTCAAACAACAGCAGACCCTCCAACCGCAGGCCGACCCACAGGAACGTCTTCAGGATGCTGAACCGGAAGACTCCTGGGAGAACCTGGACACGCAGGAGGACGACGAGCCCCAGCGCGGAGGAGGCCTCGTGGCGGAGGAGACGTCCCGGAGGCTGTTACTCAAGCTGCGGAGCTCAAATCTGGCTCACAGGCTGCTGGCCGAGAGGGAGCAGCTGCCCGTTTTCCAGCACCGTCAGCAGGTGCTCGAGGCTCTGCGGCGCCACCGTGTGCTGGTGATCGCCGGGGAGACGGGAAGCGGGAAGAGCACACAGATTCCTCAGTTCATCCTGGAGGAGCTCCTGGCTAACGGGGAGGCCGCACAGCCTTGCAATGTGGTGGTGACGCAACCCAGAAGGATTTCAGCCATGAGTTTGGCCAGCAGGGTGTCTCAGGAGCTGGGGAGCGAGGACGGACCGGGAAGCAAGGTTAGATCTCAGGAAGTTAACTTAGGAAATCAGCTGTTTTTTAGCTGGTTTTTGCTAAATCAGCTGATTTTAGCTGATTTTTTTTTAGCTCTTTTTTGTTAAATCTGCAGGTTTTTAGGTGTTTTTCTTTTATTGTTCTTTGTAAATCAGCTGGTTTTTAGCTGTTTTCTTCTAAACCAACTGGTTTTAGCTGTTTTTTTAAAAAATACACAGATTTTAGCTTGTTTTTGGCTATTTTTGGTAGATCCGTAGGTTTTAGCTTGTTTTATAGCTGTTTTGTTTTCTGTTCTTTGTAAATCAACTGGTTTTAGTTGGTTTTTAGCTATTTTTATTTTCTAAATCAGCTGTTTCTTAGCTGTTTTTTTTTAAATCAACTGGTTTTAGCTGATTTTTAAAAATACACAGATTTTAGCTTGTTTTTTTAGTTGTTTTATTTATTTTTTTGCTAAATCAACTGGTTTTAGCTCGTTTTGAGCTGGGGTTTTTTTCTTTAGTTTAGTTGGTTTTTTTTCAGCTTTTTTTTTTTTTTTTTTTTTTGTTCGTTGTAAATCAATTGGTTTTAGCTTGTTTTTTTAGCTGTTTTTTTTTTTTTTTTTTTTTTTTTTTTTTTTTTAGCTTTTTTGTTTTTTGTTAATCAACTGGTTTTAGCTGGTTTTTAGCTATTTTTGTTAAATTAGCTGGTTTTTGTATAATCCATAGGTTTTAGCTTGTTTTTTTTTTTAGCTGTTTTGTTTTTTGTTCTTGTAAATCCACTGGTTTTAGTTGTTTTTTTTTTTTTTAGCTGTTTTTATTTTCTAAATCAGCTGTTTCTTAGCTGTTTTTTCTAAATCAACTGGTGTTAGCTGGTTTTTAGCTGGTTTTTTTTTTTATTCCATCGGTTTTAGCTTGTTTTTTAGCAGTTTTATTTATTTATTTATTTTGTAAATCAACTGTCTTTAGCTGTTTTTTTAGTCTTGTTGGCCATTTCTTTTTTTGTTAAATCCGTTGGTTTAGCTGGGTTTTTTTTTTTTTTTTTTTTCACATTTTATTTATTTATTTTTGCTAAATCAACTGGTTTTACCTGGTTTTTGGCTGTTTTTTGTTAAATCCGCTGGTTTAGCTGGGTTTTAGCAGATTTTTTTTATTTTATTTTATTTTATTTTTTTTGCTCAATCAACTGATTTTAGCTGGTTTTTGGCTGTTTCTTGTTAAATTAGTTGTTTTTTTTGCTGTTTTTTTTTCCTAAATCAGCTGGTTTGATCTGGATTTTGGCAATTTTTTTGTTAAATCCACTTAATTTTTTTGTTAAATCCACTTAATTCAAATATTTTTTTTTTTTGCTAAACCAACTGGTTTGATCTGGTTTTTGGCCTCTCTATATGCTTATGCTAGTAATATGCTAAATATTGATAGCTAACTTCTAAAACTACTAAATTAAAACTTTGCTACTTCAAACTGAAAACCTTTGAACGTCAAACTTTTTGGCTAGGCTTTTTTAAGCCAACTTTGATCTAGTTTTTTTCAAAAATAGATGAAAAAATTCAGTTACATGCATATAATGACATGAATAAACCTCTTAATGTGCATGTTTATAATGAATGAAAATTAATTTTTGATGTTTTTAGGGTATGGGCGATTACAAATGTCAAGATTTTATTATTATTATTATTATTATTATTATTATTATTATTATTCCTTCTAATTATTGGTATGTATTTATATGAAATATTTTAACAAAACATCTTAATGTTTATAAAATTAAAACCTTATTAAGCATTTGGACACTATCCTTTATTATTATTTTTTTATTGTTATTCATATATAATATAAATATTTAAAAAAAAAACTGCTTAGTTCTGAATTAAATTATGAAATAATTTGTTATAATCCTCTATCCTCTATTCATTTATTCTAATTATTATTATTTATTTAACTGTTATATATTTTATATTATATACACGTACAGTATATCATATTTTATTTAAAAAGTAATATAATATTTGAAAAACTTTTGTCCACCAAATCAAAGTCATGACATGTTGTGCGACAACCAAAAAAAGTAAATTATAGGGAACTTATACTACATTTAATAGGAAATCAGACCATATCTATCAAGGTCTCTAAAACGTTTCAGTTAATTTGACCCCTTTTTAATTTATTTTATTTTATTTATTTAGATATTATACCTTATTATTATTATGTTTTTATATTTTTATTTATTTATTTAATTATTTATTTATATTTTTATTTTATTTTTTTATTTTTGTAAAATGTCCTGTGGTGTGACTCCCCAAAAACTTAATGATATTTAAGAATGAATAATTCATATTTTGGAACAAAAATACTGAAGTGTAAGTAAAAAAAATTGCTACATTTTTAGAGTTAATACATTTACATGTGCAAAACAAGGTCAAAAGAACTAGCGTAAGAATGACATCATGGTAGCTTAAGGAGAGACACCATAGTAATAATATCATACATTTTTTGCATTATAGAGTTCACTGTGTGGATACCAAATCCGCATGGAGAACCGCTCTGGGGAGTCCACACGCCTGCTGTACTGCACCACCGGAGTTCTGCTGCGCAAACTACAGCAGGACCGGCTGCTCAGCTCCCTCACACATATCATCGTGGACGAGGTGATGCTCACATAAATCTATGAATACACCTACAGTGTACACTTGGCCGTTTAACCTCAACATCTTGCTTCAATATTGTAGGTTCACGAGCGGAGCGTCCAGTCAGATTTCCTCCTCACCATACTAAAAGAAGTGGTTCATAAGCGCTCAGATCTGCGTTTGATATTGATGAGCGCTACAGTCGACTGTCAAAAGTTTGCCAACTACTTCAACCGCTGTCCTGTGGTCACCATACCTGGTAGAACCTTCCCTGTGGAGGCAAGATGATATGTTTCTAAATGTATACTTGCATAACTTATGTGTTATGAATTACAAATAAGCGAAATTGACAAACTGTGGTGGTAGGTGTTTCACCTGGAGGATATCGTGGAGGAGACGGGTTATGTTTTGGAGCAGGACTCGGAGTACAGTCAGAAGTTTGTGGAGGAGGAAGAGGAGGTCAGCATCAACATCACACAGAAAGGAGGAAAGACTCTTCAGCACCAGGTTGGGACAGAAATCCAGAAGAATTTCATCCATTCCAGATGATTCCTGTCTCTTATCTTTTTTGTCTTGTGTTGCGCTCAGGAGGTGATCGTGAGAGACTCTGGCTCAGGCTGGGATTTGGGCCCTGAGCTGGATCACTTCAGCAGCCGGACACGACACGTCCTGCAGTATATGAACCCTAATAAGATAAACGTGGATCTGATATTAGACCTACTGGAATACCTGGGTAATATAACACACATACTGTACTGTAAGCACAGAGTCAGCAATTATATGCACTTCCATACCATGCTAATGCAAACAGCACTTATATTTTCCTCAGAGAAATCTTCTCATTAATGGTTTTATGAATTATTAAAGCAGCTCTGGTTCTTTTCCTCAGATAAATCGCCTCAGTTTCGGGATGTGGGTGGTGCAGTTCTGATCTTCCTCCCAGGACTGGCTCATATTCAACAGCTGTACGATCTGCTGACCACCGACAAGAGGTTCAGCTCAAAGGACAGGTAACTCCAGCCTAAATTTACTTGAAAGAATAGTTCATCCAAAAAAGAAAACTTACTCTCAACATGTAGAAAAGTTTGGTTCCTCACAGGAACAGATTTAAAGAGTTGTAGCATTACAGCAGTGAATGGGTGCCGTCAGAATGAGAGTTCAAACAGCTGATAAAAACACAACAACTCCAGTCCATCACTTAATGTCTTGTGAAGTTAAAAACTGCATGTTTGTAAAAAAACAAATTCATTACGAAGACATTTTTAACTTCAAATCATTGCATAATATTGGTTTCTCCAGTGGAAAAAGTCAGATCAAGCACGGTTAACAAGTGAAAACAGTCCAAAACAGTTTAAAACAAATATGTCAGTAGATTTTGATGTGAGAGGATGCAGCGGATGGACTTTTTCCACTGGAGGAAGTGTTGTTAATAATATTATGAACTGGTATTTTGATCAAAAGTGATGGTTTAAAGTAGGGCTGTCAGTGTAATGCCTTAACTTTATTAATTAGTTATTAAAAAATAACGCGATTTAAAATATTTTAAAGCAGTTAACGCACTGGCCCCGCCCTCAGACCTGTACATCAGCTTATGTTTCATATAGTTGACTATTGACAAATATGATGCAGGGCAATAACTACACAATTGCAGTTATGTCCTAGAATTCAAGGTATTGGTGCAAAAAAATGTGTTTTGTCTCATATTTATATATATCACACGGGCAGCAACACAGCTGTGTTTAGTTTCGGAATGAATCCACATTTTGAACAAATGGTGTGAACCAAAGATTCAAACGCCCGTTCATAAAGAGAGCCATTTACTTTATCCTTGAATGAATCAGCCGTTTTAAGAATCAAATGAATAAATGAAGACATTTACCGCCACCTGCTGGCAGATTTAGTTTCTTATTTAGAGTATGATTTCATTAAAAATACTGATAATAAAAATTATTTTAAAAAAATGAAGGGATAGTTCAGCCAAAAAATGTACTCATCCTCATGTCATTTCAAACCTTTCTTCTATGGAACATAAAAGAAGGTATTTTGAAGACTGTTGGTAACAAAGCTGTTTTGCTTACCAGTGACTTTCATTGTATGAACAAAAAATACTGAGATGTTTCTCAAATGATCTTCTTTTATGTTCTGTAGTTTACGACAAAATGTTTGTATAATAAATTTTATGTTGAGTCAAATAAGATATATATTTCTAAAGCTACAATTTGTAATGTCTACTTGATACTTTCTCAGTTAACACAAGTATAGCTTTAAATAATCTTTTGTGGATATTTTCTCAGTCAAATTATTTTGCAATTAATTAGGTTAATTAATCGAAACATCATGTAATTAATTAATTAAAAAATGTAATCAACTGACAGCACTAGTTTAAAGTCAAAACACGTTAATGATGGATTTGTTTCTTATAAACACTCATCTTTATGCTTCACAAGACATTAATTGGTGGTCTGGAGTGTGGATTACGTATGGATTATTGTGACGTTTTTATCAGGTGTTTGAACTCATTCTGACGGCACCCATTCACTGCTGAGGATCCATTGGTGAACAAGTGATGTAATGCTACATTTCTCCAAATCTGTTCTGATGAAGAAACAGACTCATCTACATTTTCAGCATTTTCATTTTTGGCTGAACTATTCCTTTATCTGTAGATATTAGTCAAAGAACATGTGGTATATAATATGACGTGAACAAAAACAAAGCTTTGAGGGACCGAAATGCAACCTGGGTGTCCCTTTTAGCTGTCAAAACTTTGAAAATTAATGTTTATGATCCCGAACCACAAAACGAGTTGCACAGGTATATTTGTAGTAATAGCCAACAATGGGTCAAAATGATCATTTTTTCTTTTATGCCAAAAATCATTAGGATATTAAGTAAAAATCATGTTCCATGAAGATATTTAGTAAATTTCCTACCGTAAATATATCAAAACTTAATTTTTGATTAGTAATATGCATTGCTAAGAACGTCTTTTAGACAACTTTAAATGCATTTTTCTCAACATTTAGATTTTTTTGCACCCACAGATTCCAGATTTTCAAATAGTTGTATCTCAGCCAAATATTGTCCGTTCCGAACAAACCATACAACAGTGGAAAGCTTATTTATTCAGCTTCAGGTGATGTGTAAATCTCAATTTTAAAAAATTGACCCTTATGACTGCTTTTGTGGTCCTAGGTCACATTTTATCATTTTTGTTAAACTAAATATGGCATAAAGATTTTCCCAGTTATTTTTTTTTTTATTCAATAGTGTGTTTGTTTTTATGTAGATACAAGCTGGTTGCCCTCCACTCCACACTTTCATCTCAGGACCAGTCTACTGCGTTTACAGTGCCCCCTCCTGGAGTGAGAAAGGTACTGCAATTTATTAATGTTTTAAAGGGATAGTCCACCCAATAATGAAAATTGTGATTATTTACTCACCCTCATGTCGTTCCAAATCTGTATGCGTTTCTTACTTATGTTGAACACAAAAGAAGATTTCTATAGTAGGGAAGGAAACTATGGAAGTCAATGGAGACCATCAACTGTTTAATTACCAGCTTTCTTCAAAATATCTTCTTTTGTGTTCAACATAAGAAATTCATACAGGTTTGGAATGACATGAGGATGAGTAAATGATGACAAAATTTAATTTTTTGGGCGAACTATCCCTTTAATAGCAAACTACATACTACTTTTCCTATTTCTGCAGGATATAATACGTACAGTATATACCATTCTCACATCTTCATATTCTCTTTAAGATCGTTTTGTCCACAAACATCGCTGAGACTGGTGTCACCATTCCTGACGTGGTGTTTGTCATTGACGCAGGAAGAACAAAAGAGAATCGGTGAGCCGGGCCTGAACATATCTGATCATATATATTATTTGTGTATGATCTAATGGTTTTGAATGTTAGCGCTTATATTCTGTTTGTGGTTTCAGGTATCATGAAAGCAGTCAGATGAGCTCTCTGGTGGAGACGTTTGTGAGTAAAGCCAGCGCCCTGCAGAGGCAGGGGAGGGCAGGACGTGTTCGAGAGGGCTTCTGTTTCCGCCTTTACCCCAAATTTAGGTACCACACCACTGAGGTGCTTTATAGATTGTGGCAAATACAATACTAACCATTAATGCTGATACGCAACCAAAAATATTTTAGATGTTTATTTGTCATAAATTAAAGGGATAGTTCACCCAAAAATGAAAATCCTGTGATTAATTACTCTCCCTCATGTTGTTCCAAACCCGTAAGAGATTTGTTCAACTATGAAACACAAATTAAGGTATTTTTGGTTAAACTGCTTTCTGACCCTGCATAGACAGCAATGCAACTGACACGCTCAAGTCCCAAAAAGGGTAGTAAGAACATTGTTAAAATACTCTGTGTGACATCAGTGGTTCAACTGTAATTTTATGAAGCTACGAGAATAGTTTTTGTGCAAAAAATGTATTCAATAATTCTTCTTTTATGTGTCAGTCGTCAACGTGCGTTCATAAGAGAACCATGACACATAATCAGTGGTGTATAAAGTATCTAAAAGTCATACTTCAGTAAAAGTAGAGATATCTTACCAGAAAATGCTTTGGTAGAAGTTGAAGTCACTGTTTAGAATATTACTTGAGTAAAAGTCTTATTTTTTTTTTTATCTTAAACATACTTGATTGGTATTGAAAGTAAAAGTAGAAGTAAATGCAAAATGAAGAAGCAGCAAATAAATATATATAAAGTGTTCATACACAGCTTAAGTAGTTTTAACTCTTTCTTCCACTTTTTGGATAAGAATAAGAAGCACTTCATCCTGTACTTAGTGTCTTTCATTCCAACATAAGAAAACATAAGGAATCTGCATATGAAATAGCATTTAGATGTATTTACACAGTAGATGTATCTCAGAGGGGACATGGATGCGTTTAAACTGCAGTTACAGATGCATAAATGGGCGTAATGTTTTGTTTTTAACATAAAATGTTGAATACTGATATTTGAAATAATTTAAAGGAGAAGTCCACTTCCAGAACAACAGTTCACAAATAAGGTACTCACCCCCTTGTCATCCAAGATGTTCATGTCTTTCTGTCTTCAGTCGTGAAGAAATTATGGTTTTTGAGGAAAACATTCCAGGATTTTTCTCCATATAATGGACTTCATTGGTGCTCCGATTTTGAACTTCCAAAATGTAGCTAAACGATCCCCGCCGAGGAAGAAGGGTCTTATCTAGCAAAACGATCGTTAATTTTTTCGTAAAATAAACATTTGTATACTTTTTAAGCACAAAAGCATGTGTAGCACAGCCTTTGAGATGCCCGTTGATGACGCTACGTACTACTGAATCACGTCGAAAGGTCATGGGGAACTACAGATCCAGTGTTCACAAAGCGAACGTGCAAAGACTAAGAAAGTGCAAGTAAGTCAAACGCTGTTTACAAACCAAAAGATACAACAATGTTGGATGATTCTGAGGTTGTAGGAGAAAATAAGATGAGTATTAAGAGTATTTTGACATACTCTACCTCTTTGAGCCGGAGTACACAGATGATGAACTTAGACGTGATTCGTAGTAGTGATGGGGAGTTCGGATCATTTTACCGACTCGGACCTTTGAGTCTCGTTCAGCAAAATGAGCAAATCTTTTTTTCGAGTCATTTTGTTCATTTTAGCAAAATATAATTAAAATGTTACGTGTTGCTTCCCTAACACATCTACTGCTTACACAAACGTTGATCACACTACAAACAAGACAAAACTATAATGCTATTAGAAAAAGAAAAGATTTATTAATCGTTTACCTGGGTCTTTAGTCTATGATTCGCTCACCTCACCTCTTAAGTTTTCGGGTTTGAGTCGTTCGTTCATCTTATGGGGCCGTCACATGATGAACGAACAACTCGAAAAACCCGAAGACTCGAAACAGATGAACTAATTGCAGCACAGAACCTGATAGGATGTTGTGCATGTGCGACTGAACGAATCACTCCCCGAGACGACTCGTTCTTCCCGAGTCACATTAAAGATTCATTCAAATGAACGAATCATTCAAGAACGACCCATCACTAATTCATAGCATCGTGGACGCGCATCCCAGAGCCTGTGCTACACCAGCTTTTGTGCTTAAAAAGTATACAAATTTTTATTTTTCGAAATAAATTACCGATCGTTTCGCTAGATAAGACCCTTCTTCCTCGGCTGGGATCATTTAGAGCCATTTAAAGCGGCATTTAAACTACATTTTGAAAGTTCAAAATCGGGGCACCAATGAAGTCCATTATACGGAGAAAAATCCTGAAATGTTTTCCTCAAAAACCATAATTTCTTCACAACTGAAGACAGAAAGACATGAACATCTTGGATGAAAAGGGGGTGAGTAAATTATTTGCAAATTGTTGTTCTAGAAGCGGACTTCTCTCGTTTAAGACACAAAACAAATAGTCAAAATGTGAAATTAAAACCGCCAGTAGGTGGCAGTAAGTGACTGTTAATGAATGAGTCATTGAGATTCAACTGATTCATTCAAACGTCTGATTCATTCAGAACAAAGCATTTGACTGTTAATGAGTGAATCACTGAATCATTTTTAATCAACCGATTTGTTCAAAAAGCTGATTAATTAAATAAGTAAACACCGACCGTTGCTCAGAGACGCAAAACAGTTCTGTGATCTTTGTTTGGAACGATTTTCATTTGCAAGATTAAGCAAAAACAAGCAATATTATGTCTAAAATGTAAGTCACTTATTGCTTTACTGAACTATGAGTATTAAATGTGTTATCATGCTGAAATCTGCAGGAAAACGGTAGGCTACTCTTTGTGTGATCGATTAAGTTAACTATATTATTAATTAACTACATATTTTATAAATATAAAAAGCTTACAGAAGCATTTTTACCGTTTACAATTTCAAATGCTTAGAATTTGGAGTTTTAACAGACTAATAAATCAAAGTGTGTGCACTCTGTGTGTGATTTGAATCGCACCTACTTGGTAATGTCAGATCGCACATCATTACAACAACACTTACCATAATATTTTAGTGATGTTGTATATGGCACACCCCACCCAACTTGTTTGCACATTAGCAACTGATCCGTCAAACCTGCTTTCCTGCAGTCAGTGATCTTCTGACTTCTGACTGTTTTGTAGTAAGTAACGAATATGCTTCGGGGAAATGTATCGGAGTAAAAGTATACATTTTAATTAGCAGATGTAGTGGAGTAAAAGTAAAAGTAAAAGTTGGCTGAAAAATAAAAACTCAAGTAAAGTACAGATACTCCCAAAAAATACTTAAGTACTGTAATGAAGTATTATTGCATTACCGCTGCGCATAATATTATAAAATGGATAGATCTCTAAATTCTGATTTATATGCATTTTATATATGTATAATGTACATACCGCACATGACTGTTTTTCCCACAACAGATTTGAGAGCTTCATCGATTACTCCATTCCTGAGATTCTCAGAGTGCCTTTGGAGGAGCTTTGCCTTCATATTATGTTAAGTACCATCTTTTGTCTTTTAAAACTACATTACTGTTAAAGTTTGTGGTTGATAAGATATTGGAATGCTTTTTGAAAGAATTCTCAGTTTGAGCTGTATTTATTTGATCGAAAACAATACTATTGTGAAATATTTTTACTGTTTTAAATAACTAGTTTTCTATTTAATATATTTTAAAATGTAATTTATTCCTTTGACGCAAAGCTGAATTTTCAGCATCGTTACTCCAATCTTCAATGTCAAATGATCCTTCAGAAATCATTCTAATATGCTGATTTGATGCTTAAGAAACGTCAGACATAATTTTTTAGCATTGAAAACAGTTGTGCTTCATATTTGTTTTCTGGTTGAGCTGTGTGTGTGTGTGAGTAGAACTGAAAATATTTATTTTTGGGGTAATGATAAATAAGTGTGTCCGAGATAAGGAGGATAAATCTTTTTAAAAAATATACATAGTTAAAAAATTGTTCTGTGCTTTTAAAAATGTATTTTTGTTGGTTTCATACATTTTAAAAACAAACAAACAAACAAACAAAAAGACATCATTTATACCAAAAAAAAATATTTTAGATTAATGTCTCTAAAATGTTATGTGGTGTAGCCATCCAGAGTTATTTATTAAATACTTACTTGTTTAAGTCTTAAGTAATTTTGTTACATGCTTTTGTAATTTTTATTATTATCTTATTTAGATTTTAGTAATGTTTTAGTAATTTAGTACTTATTTACATGTCTAATTTTCTTATAATAATTATATTTATTTCAGCTTGATATATATATATATATATATATATATATATATATATATATATATATATAAAACAAACATTTCGTTTTATTTCATTTTAATTAATAGTTAGGTATTTTTACATGCTTTTGTTATTTATTTATTTATTTTTTATTTCCATATAGCTTTATTTACTTATTCTGATTTCACTTTTTGTTTTACTACCTTACTTTTTTTGTGCTACTGTAGTACTTATTTAAAATATATATTTGTATGTATGTTATTTGTAGATGTATAATATAAACTCAGCTGTTTTTTATATATTTTTTTATTTTATTTCAGCTTTATTTCAATTAACTAAAACAATCTTTGTTATTTTTAGATTGCATTTTAGATTGATTTTTAGATTTATTTTGTCCATCAAGTGAAAATAAAGGGTTTTTTTTCCTTAGATCTTGAATACACATTTTTTTCAAACATATTTGTTCAGATAAAATGTCAAAAATATGTTATAAAGTATTGTGTTTTTAAAAAATTAGGGTACACCACACCTACTTTTACATCTTTGTTTATTTTTCCAAATATTAATAAAATGAAAACTAAAATTCAGACAAATACACTTAGTAAATTTTCATCTCTGTCACAAAAATATACATTTTTTTTTAATGTACACTACAAGATTTTTTTTTTATGTTTTGTAAAAGAAGTCTCTTCTGCTCACCAAGCCTGCATTTATTTGATCCAAAGTACAGCAAAATCAGTACAATTTTGAAACATTTTTACAATTTAAAATAACTGTTTTCTATTTGAATATATTTTAAAATGTAATTTATTCCTTTGATCAAAGCTGAATTTTCAGCATCATTACTCCAGTCACATTCAAAAGTCAATGTGCTTCATATTTGTCTGAAAACTGTGATCTTTTTTTTTTTTTTTTTTTTTAATCTTTGAATAGAAAGTTCAAAACAACTTTTGGTAGTGTACACAAAGCATTTTTTTTTCCATTAGTAATACCCAGACTTCTGTCACCTCTCTCTGTGTGTGAACAGAAGTGTGAATATGGTTCTCCAGAGGATTTCCTGTGTCGAGCTCTCGACGCGCCTCAGCAGCAAGCTGTGTGTAACGCTGTCGGTCTGCTGAGAAAGATCGGCGCCTGTCAGCAAGACAGCTACACCCTCACGCCTCTCGGCCATCATTTGGCCGCCCTTCCTGTCAACGTCAAGATTGGCAAAATGCTCATCTTCGGTGCCATTTTTGGCTGCCTAGAACCTATTGTGAGCGTTTAACATCATGTTTTCACATTCCTGTCATAGTTTCTCACCCACATGTTGTTCTAAGCACATTGAAAGATGTATTGAGCAACTCTGAGACATCTTTTGTGCATAATATAGCAAATCTCTATTTGTTTTTTAATACTCAGGCCATCATTGCAGCAGCCATGTCTGAGAAGTCGCCTTTTGTTACTCCTATGAGCAGAAAGGAGGAGGCCAACCTGGCTAAATCAGCTCTAGCAGTCGCGAACTCTGATCACATGACCATCTACAACGCTTACCTTGGGTAATCACACATGCTTAACAGAATACTGTATGGCGGTACGTGTAGAAAGGAAGTGAAACCGTTGTAATGAAGTTACTGTTGACAGGTGGAAAAGCTCGCGGAGTGAGGGAATGCGTGCTGAGATGGCCTACTGTCGGAGACACTTCCTGAACCGCACCGCTCTCATGACCATTGAGGTAACATCCTCTTACAGCTCCTGACACACTTGCTGATGCATTAGCGGAGTCATGATGATCTGACGAATAATGGCTTTCCTGCTTGAATTTGCATTGGTTGAGCTGCGTGTGTGAATAGAATTGAACATGTTTATTTTAGGTGATGATAAATATGTGTGTCCGAGATGAAGAGGAGAAATCTTTCAAAAAATATGCACAGTTAAAAAATTAAAAAAAAAAAAAAAAAATATTTAAAAAACATTTATATCGTTTATACCAAAATAGTAGTTTTAGCAATTTAGTTACATGCTTTTGTAATAGTTTTTGTTTGTTTGTTTTTCTAGATTAATTTTGATTTTACTAGTATTTTAGTATTTAGTAACTTATTTACATTTCTAATTTTCATCTAATATTTATTTTTATTTCAGCTTTTTTTTGCTTTCCCAAGACAGTTTTTCTTAGTTTAGTTAATATTAACATTAATTATCCATCACTTGAAAAATAATACCATTTAAATTAATTATTATTAATTAACTAATTCATTTAAATTAATGATTTAAATTTAAGTAATAAATGATTATACCTTAAATACACATTTTTGAAGTTTTAAAATACATTTTTCCAGGTAAAAAGTGTTGTTGAATAACAGAATGAATCTCACAGTATTTGAGTCATGAACCATAATAATGTTGTTTATTTTATACCATCAAAAATTTGATTAACTTCTCTAATTTATATCTGTTTATGTACTAATATATATATGGTAACATATATATATACAGGGCTCAATGCTAAGGTTTTTTTCTGTGGTTCAGTGGTTTAAATTTTTACTTGCCCAAAGTTTTCACAAAAAAAAAAAATAGTTGCTGTTATCATTGTTTTTGGCCCATGTTATCTCATATTTTAATAAATAAGCTTATATGACATCAAACTTTTTCATACCAGTTAAATTGTTGATTACAATTTTGATACCATAGCAACAATACTAGCCTAACAAATATAAATTTCAACCAACGTTTGTTCAAAAATTATTTTATTATTAGTTCATTAAAAATGAAAAGATGCAGACGGACTGAAGGAGCTCAAACTCAGTCTTTGTCAGCAGGTGGCGCTTATGGAATAACATTGATACTATGTTTACTTGGTTACCACTGTAAACAAAGCAGCGCCGTGCTTGTGAACGCTACTTTAAATGCATTATACAGAGGCAAATGAAAAGAAAACGCCATGTAAACTTTTATTAAAACAGTCAGTTCATCTCAGAGATACATTCATATAAACCCCCGTTTTATTATTTAGGATAATATGTCCAATATTTGGCGCATTGTGAACCGTCGCCTTGCTCTGCCTGCTAAGTTACAGTATTTTTTCCACTTTGCGTTCGTCTTCAGCGACTCTGGCCTCTGTTAAAGGAGAAGTCCACTTCCAAAACAAAGATTCACATATAATGTACTCATCCAAGATGTTCATCTTTCTTTCTTCAGTCGTAAAGAAGTTCAGTCGTTTTTGATCTTCTTTGCATGTTCACTTTGCAAAGACTGGGTCGGTACTTCTGCAGTGATGTAGGATGATTTTGAAATGATTTTTGAAGTTGAGGGAGAAAATATGATTGGAGTTTTTCCCCATACCCTAACTGTCTTGAGCCAGAATACACAAAGTTCAGGCAGAGCAAGACAAGACAAGCGTTTGACATTAAAAAGTATTTAAATTGTATTTTTTTAAAATGAAAATAACCGATCGTTTCGCTAGATAAGACCGTTCTTTCTCGACTGGGATCATTTACAGCTGCATCTGGGATCGTTTGAAGCTGCATTTAAACTGCATTTTGGAAGTTCAAACCCGTATGTGTATGTATGTATATATATATATACATTTAGTAGTTTATATTACATCTAGTAGTTTAGTTAATGGCTTTAATTTTAATTAGTAGTTAATTAATAAAAATTAATAATTACTAGTTTAATTTATAGGTTTTGTTATATTTTTTCTTTTATTATTATTATTATTATTTTTTATATTTCTGTACAGCTTTATTTACTTATTCTGATTTCACTTTTTGTTTACTATTTTATTACTCCCTTTTGTACTACGTGAACTACTTCAGTACTTATTTCAAGTATATATTTACATATCTAATCTTCATCTGTTAGTTATATTTTGTTTTATTTCAGTTTTATTTCAAATGAACTGAAACAATCTTTTTTTTTTATTTAGTTTATCCATCAAGTAGTTTTTTTTCCTTAGACCTTGAATTGTGTATTTTTCAAACATAATTGTTCAGATAAAATGTCAGAAATGTGTGTTATTATTTCCTGTTTTGTGTTTTTGAAACACACAACTTTTTCAAATTTTCAGATTTTTCCAAATACGAATAAAATTGAAAACTTAATTGGGTATTTTTTTTATAATCTTCAGACAGATACACCTTGTAACTTTTTATCTTTGTAACAAATATATCAAAATTTATTGAATTAATTCACAAAATAAGATGTGTTCAAGTAAATGTACATTACCAGTCAAAAGATTTTTTATGTTTTTTTTTTAAAGAAGTGTCTTCTGCTCACCAAACCTGCATTTTTTTTTTATCCGAAGTACAGCAAAAACAGTAACATTTTGAAATATTTTTAAAATAACTGTCTTCTTTTTGAATATATTTTAAAATATAATTTATTCCTGTGATTTCAAAGCTGAATTTTTAGCATCATTTGTTATTATGATGATGAAAATGAGTAGAGTAGAATGAGTAGAATTTTTTTCAAGTTTCTTTGACTTAAAAAGTTCAGAAGAACAGCATTTATCTGAAATAGAAATCTTTTGTAACATTACAAATGTCTTTATCATCACGTTTAATCAATTTAAACCATCCTTGCTAAATAAAAGTATTAATTTCTATAATTTCTTTCCCCAAAAAAATATCTGTTACAAAAGCTTTTTATTTCAGATAAATGATGATCTTTGGATCTTTCTATTCATTAAAGAATCCTGGAACAAAATGTACTCAACTGTTTTAATTATTGATGATGATGATAATAATAATACATATTTTTTGAACAGCAAATCAGCATATTAGAATGATTTCTGAAAGATCATGTGACTTTGAAGACTGAAGTAATGATGCTAAAAATTCAGCTTTGATCACAGGAATAAATTACATTTTAAAATATATTCACATAGAAAGCACTTATTTTAAATAAGCGCAAATATTTCACAATATTTTGGATCAAATAAATGCAGGTTTGGTGAGCAGAAGAAAATTCTTCAAAAAACATTAAAAATCTTACTGTTCAAAAACTTTTGACTGGTAGTGTAGGTTTTTTTAGATGCATTTTTGAATAACTAGAGGCATCACTTTAAACCGACCCTTAACCATCTTGTATTTAACTCCTTCCTCAGGACGTGAAGCAGGAGCTCATTCGGATGGTGGAGCAGGCTGGTTTCGTTGCCTCCAAGCCCGGCCGAACACCTCGCTCTCGGCCCAGCGCTGAACCCAAAGCTCTCGGCTCGCTCTCCAAGCAGGACGTCTCCGTTCTCAAGGCCGTGTTGACTGCGGGTCTGTACGACAGCGTGGGCCGCATCCTCTGCACCCCCTCTCTGGACATTCAGGAGCGGGTGGCGTGTGTGGTTGAGACGGCTCAGGGAAAGGCCCACGTTCACTTCTCCTCAGTCAATCGATACCTACAGACCCACGGTTGGCTGCTCTTTCAGGAAAAAGTGTGTTTAATATGTTACTGTGACCTTTTGTGACATTTTTGTCTCAAAATACCTTGATCATTCATACATATGTAATTTGAACCACTATTTTCTCGTCTTGCCTACAGGTGAAATACACAAAGGTGTTTCTAAGAGACACCACGTTGATCTCTCCTTTATCAATGCTGCTGTTTGGCGGAGATATTGACGTGCAGCACAGGGACAGACTCATCTCTCTGGATGGATGGATCTATTTCCAGGTATGGGAAGGTTTTTGTATTTGTGTCTTGTTTGGCATTGATTATCAATGCATGGTTAGTTGCCTGATTTGCATTGATCGCTTCATTGGCAAAAAGAAAATGGTTGTCAAACTGTAAGGTATCTAATAATAGTGTACACTGTTCCATATCCCATCAGGCCCCAGTCAGAATTGGCGTGATCTTCAAACACCTTCGTAAACTGATGGACTCCCTCCTGGAGAGGAAATTGGCCAACCCCAAAATGAATTTGGAAGGTAACTTATTGAATAAATCTATTTTATTTTTTAATTTAATTATTTAATTTAATTTAATTTATGTTATTATTATTATTATTATTTATTTATTTTTATTTTATTTTATATATTTGTAGAATAAGGAGGCAGTCTTTCTGTTGTGAACGCACATATCATGCCTTTTGTTTTTTTTCCTCTTCAGATGAAAAGACCATACAGATCATCACAGAACTGATCAAGTCAGAAAACCTGCTCTAAGGAAGTGCCTGTTTGTATTCAATCATGACTTACTAAAATGGTGAGAAACCTCACTGAGGGATGAGAATGTAAATTATATTGCCAAACCATAATAAAAATATTTTAAGACAGAGGTTTGTGGTATTCTTTAAAGCTATTATCATAATAGAACGAACAGGGTGTTTTTTTTTTTTTACTTCGTCGGTTGGAATGCAGACAAACAATCTTGTGGTACTAATGTAATTGTTTTGTTATTGATTAAAGTGAATGCAATCTCAAATTATGGTCTTGTAAATGTAACATTTAAATTGTATAACTGTTTAAGATTCATATCTCAAGTCTGACACATAATTATTATAGATGAATAAAAGACATTAAAAGTTCATTTGGGTAATGTCTCTGACACAGTGGACTTTGAGAATGGAATCTTATTCATATTAGTTAGCACAAAAAAGGCCACAAAAAGCAATTATGTTTTAGAGTAATAATGGTAGTCTGCTCTTTTAAAGATGAAATTGTATAACATGCATTATGGTTCCAAATGAATGTCTGTCTGTCTGTTCTAAAAGCCTGAAACTGTATAATCAATACGTACATTTGTGTACTTCCTGACAAAACCATCAACAACATGGTGGTTTCTAGAAGGGAAATGTCTTTGACCACACATTACTCAGTGCTCTGTGTATTATTGATTCACCACTAGAATAGACTAGAGTAGAATAGAATAGAACTAAATCTACTTAAAAATGTTGGTAATTGAAATAAAGCTTACAAGATGAAAATATATTGAATGAAATATAAATATATGTAGCTGAAAAAATGTTAACAACTTAAAAATGTTGCGTTGGTAAATAAATTACATTTAACATTTTTAGTATTCATGTTTGAAGTACTAAAAAGCTAAGTAAAATTAGAAAGCTAAATAAAAATATTTTAAAATAATCAAAAACTTACAAAAAGTTTAAAAAGCATGTAACAAATTTAATAAACGTGAACAAACAAATTAAAATTCGATTGAACGTGAAAACTGAAAAAATACAAACAAAAGCATCTACAAATTTTAATTAAAACTATAATAGTATATTAATAATTAACTTAATTAAACTTAATAATAAACTTTTCCTCAACTCATCAATGTTTTATTTATTTGACAGTTAGATGTGTTAGATAATTCTATCATATAAAGGCTAAAATTATCTCACATCCAATTATTTTAAAATATTTTACATATGCACATATTTTCAATATTTTGCTTAGCTTTTTAGTACTCCAAACATATAAATATTAGATGAAAAAACTTTAGCTTAAAAATGTTGCCTTGGTAACTAAATTACATTTATTTTTTAATATATATTTCATTTTATTAGCTTTATTTAAATTACCGAAACTTTTTTTTTTAACTTTATTGCAGTTAACAATAACAGCACTGAAAGATACTTTATTTTATAATACAGCCACCACAAAACATATCACCCTGGTGGCTGTATAAGATTTGTTCTGTTCTGTTCTGTTCTATTCTATTCTATTCTATTCTATTCTAGTCTGTTCTATTCTATTCAACGACTATTCAATAAACAATATACAGCTACCAGGGTGACACAAAACTAATCGCCCTGCTGGCTGTATGTTACTTGTTGAATTCAATTCAGTTCTATTCTATTCTATTCTATTCGACAAATAATATACAGCCAGCAGGTAGCTGTATATTATTTATTGAATAGTTGTTGAATCGAATAGAATAGAATAGAATAGAATAGAATTGAATTGAATAAAACAAATCATATACAGTCACCAGGATGATAGGTTTTGTGGTGGCTGTATTATTTGCTGAATAGAACAGAACAGAATAGAATAGAATAGAACAAATCATATACAGCCACCAGGGTGATACGTTTTGTGATGGCTGTATTATTTGTTGAGTAGAGTAGAATAGAATAGAATAGAATAGAATAGAATAGAATAGAATAGAATAGAATAGAATAGAACAAATCATATACAGCCACTAGGGTGATACGTTTTGTGGTGGCTGTATTATTTGATGAATAGAATAGAATAGAATAGAATAGAACAAATCATATACACCCACCAGGGTGATACGTTTTGTGGTGGCTGTATTATTTGTAGAGTAGAGTGAATAGAATAGAATAGAATAGAATAAAAACAAATCATATACAGCCACCAGGGTGATACGTTTTGTGGTGGCTGTATTATTTGATGAATAGAATAGAATAGAATAGAATAGAATAGAATAGAATAGAACAAATCATATACACCCACCAGGGTGATACGTTTTGTGGTGGCTGTATTATTCGTTGAGTAGAGTAGAATAGAATAGAATAGAATAGAACAAATCATATACAGCCACCAGGGTGATACGTTTTGTGGTGGCTGTATTATTTGATGAATAGAATAGAATAGAATAGAATAGAATAGAATAGAATAGAACAAATCATATACACCCACCAGGGTGATACGTTTTGTGGTGGCTGTATTATTTGTAGAGTAAATAGAATAGAATAAAAACAAATCATATACAGCCACCAGGGTGATACATTTTGTGATGGCTGTATTATTTGTTGAGTAGAGTAGAATAGAGTAGAATAGAATAGAATAGAATAGAACAAATCATATACAGCCACCAGGGTGATACGTTTTGTGGTGGCTGTATTATTTCATGAATAGAATAGAATAGAATAGAATAGAATAGAATAGAATAGAATAGAACAAATCATATACACCCACCAGGGTGATACGTTTTGTGGTGGCTGTACTATTTGTAGAGTAGAGTAAAATAGAATAGAATAGAATAGAATAAAAGCAAATCATATACAGCCACCAGGGTGATACGTTTTGTGGTGGCTGTATTATTTGTTGAATAGAATAAAACAGAAATTAACAAATAATATACAGCCACCAGTATGATAAGTTTTGAGTCATCCTGGTAGCTGAATATTATTTGTTGAATAGAATAGAATTTAATTAATTCAACAAATAATATAAATTGATTGTTTAATAGAATAACATAGAATAGAATATACTAGAATTTAAGAAGTAATATACAGCCAGCAGGGTGATAAGTTTTGTGTCACCCTGGTAGCTGTATATTATTTGTAGAATAGAATAGATTAGAATTCAACAAATAATATACAACCACAAGTGTGATAAGTTTTGTGTCACCTTGGTAGCTGTATATTATTTGTAGAATAGAATAGATTAGAATAGAATTCAACAAATAATATACAACCACAAGTGTGATAAGTTTTGTGTCACCCTGGTGGCTGTATATTAATTGTTGAATAGAATAGAATAGAATAGAATAGAATAAATAATATACAGCCATCAGGGTGATAAGTTTAGTGGTGGCCATATTATTTGTTGAATAGAATAGAATAGAATAGAATAAATAATATATAGCCATCAGGGTGATAAGTTTTGTAGAGGCTATATTAGTTGTTTAGAATAGAATAGAACAAATCATATACACCCACCAGGGTGATACGTTTTGTGGTGGCTGTATTATTCGTTGAATAGAATAGAATAGAATAGAATAGAATAGAATAAATAATATACAGCCATCAGGGTGATAAGTTTAGTGGTGGCTATATTATTTGTTGAATAGAATAGAATAGAATAGAATAGAATAAATAAATAATATACAGCCGTCAGAGTGATAAGTTTTGTAGAGGCTATATTAGTTGTTTAGAATAGAACAGAATAGAATAGAATAGAATAGAATAGAATAGAATAGAATAGAATAGAGTCATATACAGCCATCAGGGTGATAAGTATTGTGGTGGCTATATTATTTGTTGAACAGAATAGAATAGAATAGAATAGAATAGAATAAATAAATAATATATAGCCATCAGGGTGATAAGTTTTGTAGAGACTATATTAGTTGTTTAGAATAGAATAGAATAGAATAGTATAGAATAGAATAGAATAGAGTAATATACAGCCATCAGGGTGATAAGTTTTGTAGAGGCTATACTGTTTAGAATAGAATAGAATAGAATAGAATAGAATAGAATAGAACAAATCATATACACCCACCAGGGTGATACGTTTTGTGGTGGCTGTATTATTCGTTGAATAGAATAGAATAGAATAGAATAAATAATATACAGCCATCAGGGTGATAAGTATTGTGGTGACTATATTATTTGTTGAACAGAATAGAATAGAATAGAATAGAATAAATAATATGTAGCCATCAGGGTGATAAGTTTTGTAGAGGCTATATTAGTTGTTTAGAATAGAATAGAATAGAGTAATATACAGCCATCAGGGTGATAAGTTTTGTAGAGGCTATATTGTTTAGAATAGAATAGAATAGAACAAATCATATACACCCACCAGGGTGATACGTTTTGTGGTGGCTGTATTATTCGTTGAATAGAATAGAATAGAATAGAATAGAATAAAATAGAATAGAATAATATACAGCCATCAGGGTGATAAGTTTAGTGGTGGCTATATTATTTGTTGAATAGAATAGAATAGAATAGAATAAATAATATACAGCCATCAGGGTGATAAGTTTTGTAGAGGCTATATTAGTTGTTTAGAATAGAATAGAATAGAATAGAATAGAATAGAGTAATATACAGCCATCAGGGTGATAAGTTTTGTAGAGGCTATATTGTTTAGAATAGAATAGAATAGAATAGAACAAATCATATACACCCACCAGGGTGATACGTTTTGTGGTGGCTGTATTATTCGTTGAATAGAATAGAATAGAATAGAATAAATAATATACAGCCATCAGGGTGATAAGTTTAATGGTGGCTATATTATTTGTTGAATAGAATAGAATAGAATAAATAATATACAGCCGTCAGGGTGATAAGTTTTGTAGAGGCTATATTAGTTGTTTAGAATAGAATAGAATAGAATAGAGTCATATACAGACATCAGGGTGATAAGTATTGTGGTGGCTGTATTATTTGTTGAACAGAATAGAATGCAGACGAAATAAAGGCCTAAAACGGCTAGATGGAAATGCCTGATAATGTAAAATGTTGCAGACAGTAGGAACATGTAAGGAATGTGCATCCTCAAACCTTCTTCTCATCCGACATTGTACTACGAAATACTTTAAGAACGGGTAGTTGTTCTCCAAACAAGAACGTCTATAAACTACTTCTGAAGTATTAATCCTGGCGTCAAGGAACCCAACGTACACACAGCTGTGTATGGAGCGGGCGGAGCTTCGGTTGGCGGTGAATGAACGGGCGCTCTGAAGCGCGGGGACTCCAAGCACGCGTCGCTACACACGCACCTGACGACAACGGTCACCGGTCGCGCTGTGACATCAACATTGAACGCGCGCGGTCACTCGCATCACTCCACCATGCAGACCTGCTACTTCCCTCAGCTGCCTTATCTTATGGTAGTGTTTTTACAGCCGTGAATGAAAATGTTTTAATAATTTGCACGAGGGTCGTTTAGTAACATTAAACAACTACATTTCTCTCAGCAGGACCATGCAGCGCTATCAGCCACCCAGTCATCTACTGAAGATGTGCTGGACTTTGCCACAGGTGAGATGTGATTTACTGTACCCGAAAACTGAAAATGTGTTGTTGCTATCATTGTGTTTTGACGTTATCATTTTAATACGTTTTATTACTGTGTTGTTGTTGCTGCTGCAGTGCTCTGAATGCAGTATTATTTTTATTTTGTATCTTATCCACAGGGGAGTGTCAACCCAGTCACAGGCATTTGATGACACATGAAGACCACACAGATCTGGATCTCTCTCTAGAGCTGAATAGACAGGTGGGTTTAATCCAGAAGCATTTTGTGTCTGTTTTAATTTTACTAATTCAGAGTTACAGTGCTCTCCACAAATATTGGCACCCTTGGTAAATATGAGCAAACGCAGCTATGGAAATAAATCTGCATTGTTTATCCTTTTGATATTTCATTTAAAAAAAATTCACAACATTCTAATCTTTCAATGAAGTAAAAAGAAGAATGTCATTATGAAATAAATAAAACATTGGCCACAATTATTGCCACCCAATTATTAGTCCTTTTAAGACTCAAGATAACAGCTCTGAATTTTCTCCTATAATCCCTGGTGAGTTTGGAGAACACCTAACAAGAGATCAGAGACTGTTCCCTCATACAGAATCTCTCCAGATCCTTCAGATTCCCAGCTCCATGTTGGTTCTTCTCCTCCTCAGTTCACCCCACTCATTTTCTAAAGGGTTCAGGTCAGGGAACTGGGACGGCCATGGCAGAAGCTTCATTTTGTCCTCAGTGACACATTTTTGTGTTTGTTTTGGATCATTGTCCTGATGGAATATCTAAACACGACCCATTATAAGATTTCTAACAGTGGCATTCAGGTTTAGATTTTTTTATCTCTTAGTATTTGATAGAATCCATGATGCCACACATCTAAACAAGATGTCCAGGATCTCTGGCAGAATAATAGGCCCAGAACATTAAAGGGGTCATCGGATGCAAACTTCACTTTTTCATGTTGTTTGAACATTAATGTGTGTTGGCAGTGTATGTACAAATCTACCCTATAATGATAAAAATCCATGCAGTGGTTTTTAATTAATCTGTAAAAATAATATCCCGTTTTTCAAATTGAGCTGTTCTCCAGTCCAGTAACTTTCCTTGTTTCGATGCCGGAGCAGGGATGTAAGTTAGACAAGAATATCTCAGATTGAGCGATTGAGGTGTTGTGTTGCTGGATGTAATAATGAACATAGTGTTTGTCATTTACTCCCGACATCTGAGCCGCTGAAGATGCAGTGGATTACGTTTGTTTGTGAAGGGAATGCGCCTCCCGATCTACATAAATGCGTCTATGTTCGCGCAAATCATTCATGATCCAGCTTCACTTACAGCAGAAGTGAGTATAAGGGTTTTTTTTTGAATCTTTGCGATCGCCTTTCCTTATAACGTGGTAGTTAGGAAGTTTAGCGGCTAAACGCAGCTAAATGCAGCTAATGTAAACAAGCTCGTCTTTCCACAGAGAGAAGAGAGGGGCGGGGCGAGCAGAGCTCATTTGCATTTAAAGGAACAACCCCTTAGAATGAGATGATTTTTGCAGAGCTCATTTTGACAAAGTAAAAAGGGTGTTGTTTTACACTACCATTGAGAATTTTTAATCAAAGTATATTATATAAAGTATATTAAGACCCTAAAGAATCATATCAACTTGTGGAAAATGGGCATCTGATGACCCCTTTTAAGATTCAGCAGTTTATTTAAATGTGGGCATGGGGTACTTTTTATTCCTGTTTGCACCAAACCCATCTTGAGTGTTTGCTGCTTTTTTTAAGTTTCATCTGACCATAGAAGCCAGTCCCCCATATCTAACTAAATATGCTGGAGTTTGTTTTTGGATGAGTGAGCAGATTTCTCTTGAAACCCTCCTAAACAACATTTCACGAGTTCACCCTTACATCTAATCTGGTTGAGTAAACAGTAAGCATATTTTGGCGTGCTGTCCTGGGGGAGGGCTCCGAGCCCAGAATATGGCCCGAACCCAGAGAACTCCCCCCATCCCAAGTATAGGATGAGGATAGATTAAGAGTGAGGAGTTGGGGTGGAGGGGGGATGCCGAAAAACAGTCGAATGACGGAGGTAAGTCGGCTGTGTGCTTATATATGACTTGTGCTAGCTAGACGAGTTGAACCTGTGCCAAATTAGTTGATTATCTGATCATGCTCCTCCCGAACTTTATCACACATCATGTGGTGATGTAGGGGCTATCTGATTATTTTTTTTTAGGCTTTCTGACCCCAAGACTCAACTGATCTCTACAGTTCTCCAGCTGTGATGCTTGGAGAGTCTTTGGCCACTCAAAGTCTCCTCCTCACCATCCATTATGATGATATAGACACACGTCCTCTTCTAGGCAGATTTGTAACATCTTTAGTTGATTGGAACTTCCTAATTATTGCCCTGATGGTGGAACTGGGGATTTTCATTGCTTTAGCTGTTTTCTTACAGCCACTTTCTGTTTTGTGAAGCTCAACAATCTTGTTCTGCACATCAGAACTATGTTCTTTGTTTTCACTCCTTGTGATGGACAAATAAGGGAATTTGGCCTTTGCGTTCCTCATATTTAAAATCCTGGAAGCAACAGGAAGTCATGGCGGGACAGTTTTATGCTCCTAGCTCCACCCTGGCGTGCTAAAAAATGTAAATATGAGTAAAAATATATTTCAGAGATATTTTACTCATCAGAATTTCTAGCGGTGTCAATAATTGTGACCAACGTGAACTAGAGAAAAACATTTATTTTAATAATGAGATTTTCCCCCCAATTTCCATTGTTTTACTTCAGTGAAAGGTTAGAATTTTATGAATGTTTTTAATAAAAGATCAAAAGGATAAACTATGCAGATTTATTTCCACAGCTGCCTTTGCTCATATTTACCAAGGGTGCCAATATTTGTGGAGGGCACTGTAATTGACTGATAGCTGACTCGTTGGGCCAAGTTTCCAAGGTTTATCCAAAGTTTTGACCAAAAAATGGAAGAAAAAAAGTCACACATAATACCAAAGCTTGACGGATGGTTACTCAAGGTCGTGATCTACTCCAAGATAATCCAAGATATTGAAGTTAAAAATGCCCCTAGCCCAAGAATCAGCCAAAATATCCCACTTCAGTATGAGCTCATTTATTCCCAAATCATTCTCAGATAAGTGACATGTCTTCCACTCCTTGGATCGGCCAATGAAACATCTGAATGAAACTGAAACTGCTTGACCTTTTTAAAAAAGCTTTTTAGAAGTTAGTCAAAGTGTGGTTTACTCTCGTTCACAATTGTAACCAGTGGGAAACTACACAGTCAGAACATGCTCTTTTTCTCAAGTAACATGATATTTTACCAAAAGTCAAACAGAAATGAATAAATGTATATTTCTTTTACATTTGACTTTGTTTGACTTAATGTAACAAAACAGACAATTAAATAGCTTTAGGCAAATACAAGGCTTTTGACCCTTCACTAAGTTTCAATCACAGAATGTAACCTGTGGGATTAAATGAGTTAAAAGATTTTACAGAACTAGAGTCATGAAACAAAAAAACATTCACACACTGCAGCTGCTGATTTCCACATAAAAATGTCCTGTGTGACATAATTGCCAACCACTTCTCTTTTTCGTGTGTTAAATTGCTTAGTGACTCACAAATGATTATCTTGCATTGGCGAGTGTCGTTCAGAGCAGTTTGTCAGTGCATCCATATATTTGTAATTCAAATAACAGCAATCTATTCAGATTCTGTCGCACGTCACCCGATACATTGTTGCTTATGAAAATGCACGAGCGAGATAATGATTCTTCACTCGTTCAGGTATGCAAACTGAATGAGTCTGAATGAACTCATTCTGTGCGTGATGTTTTAAGGGCACATGTTTGACTAGGTCACCATGAATCACATTATCTCTGATGTCTCCATGCCAGTGCTCACATACTGCACTAATTGTATTATATGAGTAATAATCATGTGTCTGTCTTTGCAGCTTCATGCCAAACTCAGGAGAAAGCAAGAGGAAATATCTGCCCTGAAGGAGACAAATTCCCAGCTGAGAAACCTGGCTAAACAGACTGAACACTACGCCACGATACTAGATGTAATGCATTTTTTCAGAAAATAATCAAGTGAATACATCAGAATTCATTATAATTGGTGTACAGTTGCAATTTATTTTGCAATTCTGAGTTTATATCTCACAATTCTGTCAGAATTGCAAGATCTAAATTCAGAATTCTGACTAGAAATTCTGGTTAACTGTGACACTTTTTTTCAGATATAAACTAGCAATTGAGATGTTAGTATGGAGTACTTTTTTTATCTGAGCGAAAGTCACAAGTGTGAGAAATAAACAGTTTATCTGTTTATATCTCACACCTCTGACTTCTTTCTCAAACATAAACAGTTCTGAGAAAAACGTCACTATTGTGAGATATAAACTTGTTAGGTTTCAGTTTTTCTTACAATTCTGAATTTACATCTTGCAATTGTGACTTTTCGGTTTCTGCCTTAAATAAGAAATAAAAAAGGTAATTGCAACCTTTTATCTCAATTCTGACTTTCTCTTGCAATTCTGAGTTTACATCTTGTAATTGTGATATTTTTCTCAGATATAAACTTGCAATTGTGAGAAAAAAGTCAGAATTTGGAGTTTATATCTTGCATACATATTTTTATCTGAGAAAAAAGTCAGAAATGCAAGATATAATCTCAGGATATAATTGCGAAAAGTCTGAAATCTGAGTTTGTTTCACACTTCCGACTTTTTTACTCAGACATAAGACTTTTTTGCAAGATATAAACTCTTTTTTTGCTTCTGCCATGAATAAAAAAAGAGGTAACTGTGACTTTATCTCATATCATATTTCTAAATTCTCAGAATTGCAAGTTTCTTTCAATTCTAAACTTGTATCTCACAACTCACAATTCTGACTTTTTTTCTGTTTTGTGAGTTTATATCTGAGAAAAAAAAATCTGAATTGTAAGAAATAAACTCAGGATTGTTAAATTAAAAAAAAAAAAAAGGCCTTGAAATCGCAACATAAAATCAGCAAAACGTCTGCATAAAATCAAAACTGAATTCAAAAATTCTAAAGTTATTTACCTTATTACTGTACATTCCTGGTCTTGTGATTCAACTGATCATGTTATTCCAAAGAAAAATAAAAGTTTGTCTTTGCCCCATTATAATATCCTGTTTCACCTCGAAATATGCCATATTTTGAAGTCAAATGTGACCCTGGACCATAAAACCAGTCATAAGGGTCATTTTTTTTTTTTAAATTGAGATTTACACATCATCTAAAAGCTGATTTGTTACGATATGGCTGAGATACAACTATTTGAAAATCTGGAATCTGAGGGTGCAAAAAAAAAAATCAAAATACTGAAAAAATCGCCTTTTAAAGTTGTCCAAATTAAGTTCGTAGCAATACATATTACTAATCAAAAATTAAGTTTTGATATATTTACGGTAGGAAATTTATAAAATATCTTCATGGAACATGATATTTACTTAATATCCCAATGATTTTTGGCATAAAAGATTTTATTTATTTATAAAAAATTATTATTATTATTATTTTTTTACTGAAACAATAATGAAAAGTGCAAAAAATATAAAAAATATATATAACTACGTTTTTTATATTGATATATATATTACATGGTTTATGAATGTTATGCAGTGAAATGGTAATTATTTGCATGTTTTGCATTATAAATATTATTCACCATTCAGAAGCCAAGGGTGCAACTATCTGTTTTATAAACTGGTACACAGTAGTTAACATTTAAAGTGGATCAAAACCTTTAATCAAAGTTGTCCTAAAACCAAAACAATATCCGTTCTTGTCTTAGGACAACTTTGATGAACTTTTTTTGACCCACTTCAAATGTTGACTACTGTATTGCATTACACATACATCTGTGAAACCTCAGCAGCCAGAGGGCAGCATGACCTCTACATTTTCAGTGTCACACCCTCGAATGACCGTTTGTCAACTCCACTTCCTGTCTACTAGGCCCTGACAACATCGTTCCAGAGAGATTCAGTATCACACTGCACTCTTGCGAGGCCAACAGAGGACCATTCTTCTGAACACTCCTGGATCTCTCTGCTGACACAGGAAGAGCCATCAGATGCATCTTCCACCGCTTTATCTAAATCCACCACTGCTGACACAGAAAGCCCTACATCAGGCGTCAAGCGGCAGCTGTGGTCCAGCTGGAATGACCTTCTCTGTGAAGATGCTGAGGACACCTGTTTGAACTGTCCGGCCAGTTCCAAGCAGCCCAGGCTTGAAAGTGAACTTGTACAGCTAGACTTGGAGCATCTGAAAGCCCAGCTGGACCAGGATGAACAGGCTCCTCAGCAACTAAGAGAAGATTCAGACCTGACCCAGAATCAAAGCCTTGAGATGTCATCTGAAGGGTTGAATGTGCAGAGGGTGAACATATTTGGGGCTTTCCATGGATTTCAGGTGGTTACAGAAATCCCATCCGTCATAGCTGACCTGAACATAAGTGGTGATGATGGAAAAGTGTGCTTTAAGACCGCAATCAGGGACCACAGTACAGTGAAGACCAAGGTTTTCCCAAATGGAAAGGCTTTCACCTCTCACACACCAACTGGATCTTGTAGATTCCTGTGGGTTCCTACTGAGCACTGAAAATGTTAGTTCACCCAAAAATGAAAATTCTGTCATTAATTACTCACCCTCATGTAGGGCTGGGCGATATATATCGTCTGCAATAATATCGTAATTGATGTTTTAACGATGTTCAATTTGACATTATCGAGTATTTTGCAAAAAAAACATTCAAAACACCTACCAAATGTAGTGCACACATTAAATACTCAGCAGTGGTGTTGATTAATGGACTGGCACATAGTTTGTCTAAAAGCATATTAAAAACACCACATAGACAAATAAACAACATAAAAATCTTGATTTTTCCTACAGAGGGACGTACGTTTTAGACACCATATTGCCTGTTTTTGCTCTATTTCACCAACAAAAATCATCCCAAACATAGCCACAGCACTGTTTTGTGTCTCTGAGCAACATGACGGTGTTTCTGTCTTGAATAATTTAAATGTTTAAATGATTTGGTTCAATCGCAATGACTCACTTATTAACTCACTTATTCAATGTTTTATGTTTAAAATATAAAACTATTATTCATGCAATTGTAACCGCAGGTCAAATGCATTCATGACCTGCATGTAAATACATCTTCAGATGCAGCTTCTGTATTTCCTCTGCATTGCATAGACAAATTTTATTTTGTCTGATTTCATTTGCTTGGTAACAGCCCATATGTAAGAATTTGACTCAAAAGATAATGCACACTTTTAGAAAAAATACCGTTTTAAAGGTATAAATCAACTGAAACTTATTGGAACAGATTAATTTCTATCAGTGTGAACTGACCACCACACAGAATATGAAGAATATCAAAAAAATTAAGAGTCAGCTGTCCATGCTAGTCCTTAGAATACCAGCACAATAACACACTCAGCAAAATATTGTCTATTCATCATTATCGATAAGATCCCAGAAATTATTGAGACACACACTTACCCTCATGTCCTTCGTTCATTTTCAGAACACAAATTAAGATATTTTTAATTAAATCCGAGGGATTTCTGACCCAGCATAGACAGCAATGCAACTACATCGTTCAAGGCCCAGAAATGCAGTAAGGACATTGGTAAAGTCCCCCTGTAGTGAAAATCCAAATTTTTATGTTGTTTATTTGTCTGTGTGGTGTTTTTTAATATGCTTTTAGACAAACCATGTGCCAGTCCATTAATCAACACCACTGCTGAGTATTTCTCCTTAAAACTGTAGTTTCCCAAAGACTGTCCCAGAAATGTGGTTTGAAATAGCACTTTTGTTGCTGCGTCACAAAGATAGGGATAGATTCCTATAATTGGCATGCAAAATATACCAAGCGGATTATCAGTGCAAAACCAGAGCATTTAGTAGAGCACAACCGCTAACCGCTAACTTGAAAAATAACCCCGCGGCAACAGTGTAAAAGTAGACCAGAGTCAGACCACAGACTGTAAAAAATATTAACGTAGTGTCCGTGACGTCACCCGTAGGTTTCTGAAGAGCATTTTTGAAGCTCTTAGTGGGCGTGAGTCGGCTGTTGCCATCTTGGAATCGCGTCACTGCACGTCAGTCCCGGACATCGAAAATGGGCAAAGAGGCGAGACGTGGGTGGAGCTGGTTACTGAAACCATGCCCGTCTAACGTGACGGTGGTGACCGCAGTGGCAAAATATAGTTTTATCAGTCCTTATCTGTGTTTTCCCATTATATCATGTTTAATACAGTTCAGTTAGTAGATCAGGAAACTCTGGCTGGTGTGACTGAGTGGGGGCAGGGCTAATTTGCATAAATGAGGCAAGGGGGATAGAGTCACATTCAAGCTGTTTTAAGGCATGAGCAAATTATTTTCAAGAAAAAACATTTAAATATGTCATTTTGATCAAAGGATACAGATTTTGACTACAGGGGGACTTTAAATAGTCCATGTGACATCAGTGGTTCAACCGTAATGTTATGAAGCTACAAAAATACTTTTTGTGCACAAAGAAAACAAAAATAATGACTTTATTCAACAATTTCTCCTCTTCCGTGTCGGTCTTCGACACGCATTTACGAGAGTACCACAAGGCATGTTATTTTTGTTGTCTTTGTGCACAAAAAATATTCTCGTTACGCAGTAGTACCGTCAGATAGCTCTCAGGTTTCACCAAAATACCTCTACTGAACTTACAGGTTTGGAACGACATAAGGGTGAGTAATTAATGACAGAATTTCATTTTTGGGTTAACTATCCCTTGAACAGCTTCATGATTCAAAGACTTGAATTTGTGAAAAATCAACAGCTTCGGTTTAGACCAACAAAAGACTTTATTTGAGCAAGGCTGCTTCTGAATTCCCACCATTGGTCGACCTTTCGGAACGCTCTTAAAAATAAAGGTTCTCTATTGGAATCAATGATTCCATGAAGAACTTTTAACATTTATGGAACATTCCAATGCATATAAGGTTTTTTATAGTGGAAAACGGTTCTTTAGATTTCAAAAGTTTTTCACACTAAGACAAAATGGTTCTTTTAGGAACTTTTCACTGAAAGTTTTCAAAACTAACAGCTTCTCATCTCCCGTGAACTTATGAGAAAGCAAACTGTTGACTCGTTGGACACTTCAGAATCTCAAGTTAAAGCTAAAGTGTTCTTGGAAACAGTTTTCTATACACAACTCAAACATACACCCACAACACTGTTTATCACATGACAATGAGGTCAAATCTTATATACATTTATTGAAGCAATATATCCAGTGATGCAGGACTATGTATTGACAGTGTGTAGAATTTTACATTAGAAATAAATTATATTTTTGTGGCCTTTGTAAAGCTGATTTAAAGGTGAAGAGTATATTTTCTGCACCACTTGGACCATACAGAAAAAAAATTATATCCCGTCCTGCCTTTCAGTGATTGGCCAAACTGGTAGCTCCGCCCCAAACTTATACCATTGATTGAATGGTTTGCAAATGGTTATACTACAGGTGCAGAATTTTACATTTCACCTTTAAAATTCTAAATCAACCTTTTTTACAGTAAATAAAATAATAAAATACAAATATTTATACAATGTTGTTTTGTTGATGTTATCAGTGTAGTGAGAACTTAATTTGCCTTCTTATGACTATGCAAAAGTGTCAAAGCTCACTGTTTGCATGGGTGGATTTTAGGTTAGCAAGTTAATGTTTTTACACAGAAACAAGGACACCCTTCTTGCCAGGCTACAATATATTCTCACCACATGGTATGAGGAAGCTGGTAAAAAGGCGCACATGCCTTCACTATATTCCTGTTGAGCAGCAGAAGGGCTTGGAAAGACTGAAAAAGAAAAAAAATGAATAGCTTAAACACCATTTCCTCAAGAGAGAATTCAAGGGATTCATAAACAACAAATTGACTGTGCACTACTTGGTCTAGCATTAATATTACTGTTTGTAAATTGTACGTCAAGGTTACATTCCTGTGAGAATTCTTACCGAGTTACGTTCTTGTTAATATCGTATTAGGCTGTACCCTGGTTCTGCCACAGTTGAGTATAAAGGATCATCTGAAGAATGAAGGATGCAACAAGAATTGGGAATTGAATAAACATGCAGAAGAGAATGTATAAACACATTGCTATATGCATTTAATATTTTCATACTTCCTGCAGTTGGTGGTGGAGGTGCCGCTGCTCTCCTGAAATAAAACACAGTACGACGTGAGATTATATTAAAGCTGATGGTCATATTTACGTAAGAATTAAACAAATTGTTGAATGGTAAATTTGCAAGCTTCGTCTGTAAGGAGCGAGGGCTCACCTGCCAGCTGTGGGAAGGGAGCGAGTGGGAACGGTTCGCTGATTGTTGTAGAAGTTCTCATATGGAACAGGCGCTGAGAAAAGATCAGTTTAATAAACATTACAGGAAAGTTCGACTATACATAAAATGTCATAAAACACATATTTGAATGGAACTCAAACAAAGTTCACACAGTTCTTTTCTTTACAACAGACCGTCAAGATCTGATAAGGACAAAAAGGCAGCATAAAAGCAGGGTTATTATAGTTAAACTAAAACTGAAATTCACGTTAAAACCAATAAAAAACTGTTAGTTTAAATAAAATATACATTAGCTGAAATAAAATTAACTATACAAAATTATGTCAGATTCTCATTTGATTTTTACTTAATGTCCTAAAATAATTAAAACTGTAATGCAAAATTAATAAAAATATATAAACATAAAAACAAAAGTACTAAAAATGATTAAACTGATTAAAAATATGATTAAAACTAGATAAGTAAAGTTTGCTGACAAACTTTGTAGTTGGCTTGAAAAAGCCTTGCCTGAAAGTTTGAAATAACTTCGAAAAGCTTTACGTTTGAATTTAATTGTTGAAATTGAAGCTCGGAACAGAGTGGTAACACGCGCATTTCTAGCATGAATCAGCATGTTGCATGATTTAATAGGAATTAATATGTGGCTAGCACAGTTTACCATGAATTAGCATGTTCCTAACATGTTCCTGCCATGATTAGCAAATTACTAGTATGACTAGAATGTTGCTAGCATGCTGTTAGCATGTTTCTACCATGATTAATATATTGCTAGCATGGTTCTAACATGATTAGCATGTTCCTAACATGTTCCTGCCATGATCTGCAAATTACTAGCATGACTAGAATGTTGCTAGCATGTTTCTAGCATGATTAACATGTTACTAACATGTTTTTAACATGATTAGCATATTTCCAGTATCATTATCAAGTTAGTAACATGTTGCTAACATGATTCTGGCATGATTAGCAAGTTACTAGAATGTTGCTAGCATGATTCTGGCATGATTGGCAAGTTACTAGCATGTTGCCAGCATGATTTTACCATGATACTAACATGTTGCTAGCATGATTCCAGCATGATTAACATGTTTCTAACATCATTATCAAGTTACTAGCATGTTGCTAGCATGATTCTGGCATGATTAGCATGTTACTAATATGTTTTAACATGATAAGCATGTTTCTAGAATGTTGCATGTTGAATGTCTAGCATGTTTTTAGAATGTTGTATTAAGTTACTAGCATGTTGCTAACATGAATCTAGCATGATTAGCAAGTTACTAGAATGTTGCCAGCATGATTTTAGCATGATTAGCAAGTTACTAGCATGTTACTAACATGATTAACATGTTACTAACATGTTTTAACATGATTACCAAGTTACAGCAAGTTAGTAGCACGTTATAGCATGATTACCAAGTTACTAGCATGTTGCTAGCCTGTTTCTAGCATGATAACCAAGTTACTAGCATGTTGCTAAAAATATTTGCATATTGTTAACATGATTCTAACATGACTAGCATGTTTTTAACATGATTAACAAGTTAGTAGCATTTTAATAGCATGTTGTAAGCCTTTTTCAAACATGATTAACGTTATTAACATTTGTTGCTAACATTATTAGCATGTTACTAGCATGTTGTTAGCATGATTCCAGCATGATTAACATGTTTCTAGCATCATTATCAAGTTACTAGCATGTTGCTAGCATGATTCTGGCATGATTAGCATGTTACTAATATGTTTTAACATGATAAGCATGTTTCTAGAATGTTGCATGTTGAATGTCTAGCATGTTTCTAGAATGTTGTATTAAGTTACTAGCATGTTGCTAACATGAATCTAGCATGATTAGCAAGTTACTAGAATGTTGCCAGCATGATTTTAGCATGATTAGCAAGTTACTAGCATGTTACTAACATGATTAACATGTTACTAACATGTTTTAACATGATTACCAAGTTACAGCAAGTTAGTAGCACGTTATAGCATGATTACCAAGTTACTAGCATGTTGCTAGCCTGTTTCTAGCATGATAACCAAGTTACTAGCATGTTGCTAAAAATATTTGCATATTGTTAACATGATTCTAACATGACTAGCATGTTTTTAACATGATTAACAAGTTAGTAGCATTTTAATAGCATGTTGTAAGCCTTTTTCAAACATGATTAACGTTATTAACATTTGTTGCTAACATTATTAGCATGTTACTAGCATGTTGTTAGCATGATTCCAGCATGATTAACATGTTTCTAGCATCATTATCAAGTTACTAGCATGTTGCTAGCATGATTCTGGCATGATTAGCATGTTACTAATATGTTTTAACATGATAAGCATGTTTCTAGAATGTTGCATGTTGAATGTCTAGCATGTTTCTAGAATGTTGTATTAAGTTACTAGCATGTTGCTAACATGAATCTAGCATGATTAGCAAGTTACTAGAATGCTGCCAGCATGATTTTAGCATGATTAGCAAGTTACTAGCATGTTACTAACATGATTAGCATGTTACTAACATGTTTCTAACATGATTACCAAGTTACAGCAAGTTAGTAGCACGTTATAGCATGATTACCAAGTTACTAACATGTTGCTAGCCTGTTTCTAGCATGATAACCAAGTTACTAGCATGTTGCTAAAAATATTTGCATATTGTTAACATGATTCTAACATGACTAGCATGTTTTTAACATGATTAGCAAGTTAGTAGCATTTTAATAGCATGTTGTTAGCCTGTTTCAAACATGATTAACGTTATTAACATTTGTTGCTAACATTATTAGCATGTTACTAGCATGTTGTTAGCATGATTCTAGCATGGTTAACATGTTATTAGCATGTTGCTAACATTATTAGCATGTTACTAGCATGTTGCTAGCATGATTCTAGTATAGTTACCAAGTTTCTAACACAGGGGTGCTCAACCCTGGTACTGGAGATCGAATTTCCTGCAGTGTTCAGCTCCAACCCTGACCAAAACACTTAAGTTTTAAAACACACTGCAAGTCCATTTGGTGCCACTAGTGGTGCAAAATTGTACGTTTCACCTTCAAATTTCTTAATCTATACGAGTCTATTTTACAGAACATAAAATACAAATGTTGCTTTGTTGATGTTATCAGTGTAGTGAGAACTTCACGATTTGTCTTTTTATGACTATGCAATAGTGTCAGAGCTCACTGTTGGTGGATTTTAGGTTAGCAAGTTAACAATGTAAATCATTATTCATTAGAAATCATCCCAACCACGTCACACTTCATTAGTGCATGAGCATATTTTAGTTCATTTAGAATCATAAACGAGATTTTAAATGAATAATACCTTTGAACTTTTCATGGACAAAGTCATATGACCTAACTGTATGGAGCTTGAATGAGGCTTTTTGTCATGTAAAGGCCTAAGCATACTTCCTCTTTTAACAAACAGTACAGTCATATGTGTAGCCTTTCAAAGTATAGTCTATTTGAGGTGCGCCCAAACGCAGGTGGGCGACACATGCGCTCTAGAAATCTTTCAAACCAAGTAGATTTCTGATGGTCAACACAGTAAATTTCTGACCAACCTAAATCTGATGTGAAATTTGCGTGTGGAAGTTTATTGCCCTCATATAACATTTGTTGCATGGATTCCTTTTGCAATGACTGGATTTTGTCTGTGAACATGTGACCACTCCTGAATGTGTTGTTGTGAAAACCAGCTGCTGAGAAGTACCTGGTGGTTTATCTCCAGTTCTTCTGAGGTTGATAAAATGCTCAATGTCTTCTTGAATGTTACATTGCTCCAGTGACTTCCTCACTTCCTCATAGAGCTGTGAACACAGACACAATGTGAGGCGAGTTCAATATGTGGTTTCTACCTAATGCCACACAGTTAGGTTACCTCATCGCTGGTGACACACTGCTGGGAGAGATGGTTGAGATGGGTCCACACCACGTTTCTCAGGGTGTTGATTCTTTCCACTTCCTGTTTCTCAAAGAACTGTGGCAAACATGCACATGAAATGTCTAAGTAAAAAGATCGTAATATCATAAAACAGCCTCATAAAATGTCTTTCCTCATACAGTGCAATGATTACCAAAAATAAAACTTGTTAAAGCATTTTATGTGTAATTTAGTAATTTTGTTTGATCTTTAATAGTTTTACAGTCAATGCTAAATGCCATTTTTAAGAGGTATGCAGACTTCACATGACCTGACATGATCATGTTTGATTTGTCATCGATCTGTTCTGAAAAGCGATCATCGGTGTAGGGGTGTGTGATGCAGGCTGGGGCGTAGAGCTCACCTCACATGCTTTGACATGCTCATTCAGCCACTCCTCTCTCATCTTCCCCAACATGGACACATTCTGACTATATATCCTGTCTATCACAGAGTCGAACAAACAACGGATGTTAAAATTAGAAATTAAATAGAAGAGTCATGCTGTGTTTAGGGCTGGGCAATACAGCTAAATGAAGTCATATTTAATTTAGATATGTGATGTTCTTTCCACAGACTTTTCTTTTTAGAGGTGCCATAAATGCAGACCAATAACTAGCCAAAACAAAATATTAGATAACAATACTAAACATTTATTTTGTATAGAAAAATTATAATGTGCATCTTTAACTGCACATATTGACATATGAACAACCAGTATGTAACTACACAAGCCTTAATAACAATGTTCTTTGTTCAGTTGTTGAGGAAAAAGACAATAGTGATTGAGCAGTATGTTACTGATTCACAAAAAAATGACCGACTTATAAGACTCAATCATTCGGGAAACTGAATCATTTGGGAATCATACTACACTGATTGCGCCGTATGTTACTGATTCACTAAAAAGAATCGACTCGTAAGACTCAATCGTTCAGGAATTGGGCTACACTAACTACTATGTTGTTGATTCACTAAAAAGAGCCAATTCATAAGACTCAATCATCTGGAAAACTGAATCATTTGGGAATCATACTACACTGATTGTGCTGTATGTTACTGATTCACTAAAAAAAAACTGACTCATAAGACTCAATCGTTCAGGAATCGGACCACACTGACTTAGCAGTATGTTGTTGATTTGCTAAAAAGAGCCAACTCATAAGATTCAATCATTCAGGAAACTGAGTTGTTTGGGAATCATACTACACTAATTGCACCATATGTTACTGATTTACTAATAAGACTCAATCATTCAGGAAACTGAATCATTTGGGAATCATTGTACAATGATTGCTCCGTATGTTACTGATTCACTAAAAAGAACTGATTCATAAGACTCAATTGTTCGGGAATCAGACTGCACTGCCTGAGCAGTTTGTTGTTGATTCACTAAAAAGAACTGACACATAAGACTCAATTGTTTAGGAATCGGACAACCCTGATAGAGCGGTATGTGTTTGATTCACTAAAAAGAACTGATTCATAAGACTCAGTCGTTTTTTAGGAATCAGAGTACACTGCCTAAACTGTATGTTGTTGATTCAGTAAAAAGAACTCATAAGACTCAATTATTCAGGAATCTGAATTGTTTGGGAATCATATTACACTGACTGAGCAGTATGTTGCTGATTCACTAAAAATAACTGACTCATAAGACTCAATTGTTTAGGAATCAGACTACGCTAATTGAGCAATGTGTTGTTGATTCACTAAAAAGAACCGACTCATAAGACTCAATCATTCGGGAATCTGAATAGTTTTGGAATCATATTACACTGATTGAGCATTATGTTGTGGATTCACTAAAAAGAACTGACTCATAAGACTCAATTGTTCTGGAATCATATTACACTGATTGGGCACTATGTTGCTGATTGCATGAGTCACTGACTCATAAGAATCAATTGTTCAGGAATCAGGCAATACTGATCAAGCAATATGATATTGAATTTACTAAAAAAAAAGACTCAATCGTTTGGGAATATAAACCGTTTGGAAATCATAGTACACTGAATCACTAAAAAGGACTTTTAAGACTCAGTACTGATTGAGCAGTATGTTCTATTTGATTTGATTTGATTCAGTTCAATTCTCTAAAAAGAACTGACTCGTAAGACTCAACTATTCAGGAATCGGACTATACTTCCAGCACTGTATATTTTGTGCTGCAGATTTAGTAGCAGTGCTCAAAATGTCCAAATACGGGCACATTAATTTGCCTGACGAATATATAGGTCTATCATTTGTCTTAATAATCATATTTATACATTGCAAAATTACCCTAATGGCACAACAGCCAGATTTTTAAAAAGTGCATACATGAATATATACAATATTCAGAATATTCAATACTGCTTAGTTTTATATTACCAACAGAACCCTCTCAAATATTCATTATATATTGCCCAGCCCTAGTTAAAATATATCATTATAAGTGAGTATATTTTAAGTGCATCTGTTGACATATTTACCGGCTTCCTCTGCAGTCTGCTTGGCTTGCTGTGTTTTGGCATACAGCTTGAAGTATAAGAGAGTGACATTATTTATACATATAATATAAACAGCTACACAGCTCATCTCACAATTTTTAGCTGTTCTCTACAAATAGTTCTGTCTCAGAAGAAATGAGCGCTGATAGTTGACTCACTACAGAAGTTTTATAGCCTTTTAACAGCTCAAGAGTCTTATCCTCAGGGGATTACAAATACTTCCAACATTACTGCCATGTTTTACAATGATTCACAGCGCTGTACATGCTTCAGCAGTCATCTGTACCCATGCACAGCCTTTATGGTTTGTTCTGCATGCTGCTTTGCTGTACAAACACATTTAGCCCCTCTCAAGAGACACTGCGCTATGGAATTTAGGCCTGAATGTATCTTTGCTTTTCTCTCCATTTATAAAAGAAACATTTAAAAGAAGTAGATCTGAATTGCCTGAAGGACATCAGGCTTGAATATGAATCAGAATTCACTTGCAAATATCACAGTGATGTCATCACTGTCCGTTACATTTTGATTCTACCATGGCATTCTAGAATGCTTGATTCTGACTGGCTGGAATGTTTGCTTTACTGCACAGTTAGTTCCAGTCAGGTTTAATCACTGAATGTTCTGGTTACAACACAGCTAATAATCAAAAGTCAAGTCACCTTTTATTATCTACAGACAGCACTCTTTGTATCTTTTTCCTGTTTTCACACTCGCCCCCACACACTCGTTCACACAGATCTTGTCACCACTGCCCTGCAACTTTATCAGTTAGTTTCCCTACTCAAAAAGGTCAACATTTCCTAGTCATGAGGTGTTAGAGAAACTCATACAGGTTTGGAACAACTTGAATTGTCATTTTTAGATGAACTAGTCCTTAAAAGAATGTTTTAAAACCTAAAAAAATGTTTCCAGGTGTAATAACTGTGGACGTACATGCATAAGTACACGTTAAATGTTTTAAATGCACTTTGTCTCTATGTGATTGGAAGATTTTTCTGTAATCTTAACATTCTTAAAAAGTATGTAATTTCCAAATTTCTCATAGAAGCTTAATATTTAACAGTTTAGCATTCGGACAACCTCTAACTAGAGGAAAATCAATATAGAGAGACCGTAAAAATGCAGTTAAAAGCAAAATGCATGACGACAGAACAGAAACAATGCTTCTGTGAATGAACTCTAGCAAAAAAAAATGTAAGTGAAAGAAAGATTCTTGCAGTGGTCACACAGGACAGAACAAAAACAGATGCAATGTCACTTTTACTTGCGTACCTTTTCTTGCTGCTTGGAACTGCTAGTGGTCGCGTTTCTGTTCATGTTCTGTTCTGCTTCCTCTTTATCTCGACACTTTTGCTCATAAGTCTTCTTCGCCTTAAAAAAAAAACATTGGTTGACATTTAAAGTGTGATTAGTACAACTTATGCATACATTTAACTATAATCTTTATTCTGTATGAGCTGTAATATGCCAGTATAGATATGCCATCTATATTACACTCTACTTGCACTACAAGCTAAAAGTGCACGCTGAACATTTCTCATGAGATCAAAAACACAAAAATGTATTTATATATATCGTATATATATATATATAGCAAGATCAGATGTGGTACTACAAAGTTTCAGTTTGTAATTAATAACTACAGATGCATCATGAAATGCCATGATGCTACTAACATGAATGGAAACCAACCTGGTTTATTTACCAACCTGATTTCACCACTTTCAAGACGGCTTTATTTAAGCTTGAATGAGAAGCTGTGTTTTTAATGAACAATGCTATTCAGCACAGATCACTTCCCATTTTGTACAGCTAAAATCAGGTGCACTTATTCACTTCCCTCCTGCCACTGAATCAGAACATATACTTCCAATAAAGGAAATAATGTACCACACAAAAGTGGGCAGCTAAATAACCTATTATAGCAACAGCACTGATAGACAACAATCAACAAACTGAGCCCACTTTGGTCTCTCTTTCATGCTTACCTCAGCCGTTTTCTTATACTGAGCGGCCTTCTGCTTATGAAGTCCATCCATTTGTTGTTCTACCTGAAAAAAAAGCACAGCTTTTCAATTCATTTCTTCAATTTAGCATCATGTAGAAAATTAAGTCTATTTTTTCTTGTTACATTTTTTTTTTTTTTTTTTACTTTTAGTAGTCATTTGTAGGTTGATTCACCTGATGCTGCATTCCGACCAGCCAGCATGGCAACACAGGCTCAACCAATGGTGTGAGTTTGGGGTGGGGCTATCTGTTTGTTTGACCAATAGCAGACACGTGGAGTTTTGTTCCAAAAACTTTCTGAATATACTGCTGATATTTAATTTTACTAGAGTATATGATTTTTTGAGGGCCTATGGATATATTCTTTCCTGTCAATTTTTTTTTTTCACATCACAGCTCAGGGTAGTAAAAATAGTGAAGTGTTTGGGACAAGCATGTCCGACAAACAATGCCGCTCTCACACTACACATCATTTTCTTACGCAGGGAAAAATACATTGTGGAACAAAGCAGAAACTGACAACATGCAAACAGACAAGACAGAGCAGGTAACTTCTAATGTGACTCAAGCTCTCAGCTTTAAAATGTTGTCATTTTAAGAAAATTCAAACAATAAATACCATTTTGTGGCAGTTTAATGTGTCATGACAGATTGCTGTATTGCCTTATTAGATAAATCGACACATGAACCAATCGTCTTTTCTTATTTACGTAAAGTCCAAAATAAACATGAACGAACATCAGTGTATTTTATTTCAACTGCGTACTGAGGTCAATACACACAATTTTTCCGGTCAGATTTGTTTGTCGGAAAAAATGGCAGATTCAGCATTATGATTGGTCAGATCGCCTGTCAATCAAGTTTGCAAAGGGTCAACGGACCTTTCTCACATTTCCGGGTTTCTCATAGCGGATGTCGTCATAGTTGGGTAAAATCCGAGAGAAGTGAATGGGAGAGTACCACAAATATATTTTTTGCATTCCCATTTGCTCAAATACAAAAAGAAAAACTACACCATAGTGTTTTCACGACTTTCAATCAAAGCGGAAAAAATGAGCTAGACTGATATCGGCAGTCAAAAAAGAGAATAATGTAAAATTTACCATCCCTCCCATAGACGTGGCATTAGAAACACCCTCGCATAGCGTTAACTAGTTTTTTTGTATCTTGATGAAAAGGTGATATAATACAAAGTATAGTGTTTTAAATGTACATACATGTTTTTAAAAATCAAAATATAAAAAACTTTAAAGGATTTATGATGATGTTGACCGTTGAATCGCATCATCACGGGCTTGTGAAAAGGGTCCACTGGTCGAATTTACGCCTTAGATGACTGGGAGAAAACTAGTAGTGTCAAAATTAGCATGTGAACGCAGGCGATTTATATGCTGGCGCTGTATTAGGTCAATGCCTATTAAAGCTCTGTATCATATTCAAACCCAAATGAAACTACGAGTAAGTATGTAGTTAATCTTAGTTATGTCCTCAGTTAAGCTCATCAAGTTACAAAAAAGGCGACTTACAAAAAAGTTTCCTTAAAACTGCATGTAAGTGTTAATTATGAGTCATATTTAAAGCAGTGGCAGATTCGCTTCAAATTCAGCAGGGACAGCTTTTAAAGTAACAGCAGCCACAAAAAGTATATTCTATTAACTAGCTTCTGTGACTTCTGTTAAAGGGGTCATCGGATGCCAATTTTCCACAAGCTGATACAATTTTTTAGGGTCTTAATGAAAAGTCTCTAATATACTTTGATTAAAAATTCTCAGTGGTTTTATAAAACAACACCCTTTTTACCTTGTCAAAATCAGCTCTGCAAAAATCATCTCATTCTAAGGAGTTGTTCCTTTAAATGCAAATGAGCTCTGCTCGCCCCGCCCCTCTCTTCTCTCTGTGGAAAGACGGTCTTGTTTACATTAGCCGCATTTAGCCGCGTTTAGCCGCTAAACTTCCTATCTACCACGTTATAAGGAAAGGCAATCGCAAAGATTCATAAAAAACGCTTATACTCACTTCTGCTGTAAGTGAAGCTGGATCACGAATGATTCGCACGAACATAGACGGATATATGTAGATCGGGAGACGCATTCCCTTCACAAACAAAAGTAATCTACAGCATCTTCAGCGGCTCAGATGTCGGGAGTAATTGACGACCACTATGTTCATTATTACATCCAGCAACACAACACCTCAATCAGAGATATTCTTGTCTAACTTAACATTCCTGCTCTGGCATCAAAACATGGAAAGTTACTGGACTGTGACAGCTGGTCTGAGGTAAGACGCTCGTGTCAACTATCGTGGGAGCGGCCTCTGTGGGTGTGACGGCACACCGACAGGCATCTGAGAACGGCTTGATTTGAAAAAGGGGATAATATTTTTACAGATTAATTAAAAACCACTGCATGGATTTTTATCATTATAGAGTAGATTTGTACATACACTGCCAACACACATTAAGGTTCAAACAACATGAAAAAGTGAACTTAGCATGCGATGACCCCTTTAATCAAAGAACCAAATTTAAAAAGAGGAAATCAATAACTTCTGTAGTTTTAAGCTTTATCTTTTATTTAATTTAGATTCTAGTGCTTGATAACTTTATTAAATTTGGCTATATTTTCTTGCTAAAAAAGGCACAGGTAGCTATAACAGTTATTATAATGGGTTTATGTGAAGTTCACTTAAATTACAAGTCTAATAAATGTTCAATTGAAAGCTTATCAGTTGGTATCAGTGACACTTGCCTTCAGTCATAAAAAATGTCATTAAACAAATATAAAAAGATGAGCAATGATGGGAGATTTCAAATCAAATTCTTCCAAAAACGTATGCGTCAGCTGAGCAACTACCATTGAGATGAATGGAAATGCTAACCGTTAACATACCCAGGTATGATAAGATCAAAAAGTCTTTCCTTTTGAGGACATCAGCAACACAGAGAGACACTTTCTAATTTTAAACTAAATAACGAATGATTTTTAAAAGCTGTTTGTTTGTCTCACCTTCTTCCGGGCCTCTTTCTGTTTCTCTCTGAAGTCTTCTAATTTTTTTGCTTCCTCCCTCATGGTTTGGGCCAAATGCAGATGGGACAAACTCACGTTTTCTGTTTCTAAGCATGCATTTTGAACATAAATGTTAGCAGAATGATAACGGCAATCATTACATTTTCAGACAGAATTTACTTACGTAATTTGAAAACGTCAAGCGATCGTTTCAGGGTGCTAAAAACAGAAAAAGAAAAACGTTGACAAGTAACCGACATCCATTTTGTGCAATAAAACTATTGTAAAAATGCTGACATCAGTTACTGGTATAGAAATCAGTTAAACATTTTTTTTCTTACCCCATGGTAAAAGGAAAGGGACTAACCACAAACCAACTGCAAACATGTGACCAACTCAGAGACTGTTTAGGTTTGTACTTTTGAAATTTAATACAGCATATCAATACTGCACAGTTCAGATGTTATCTGTGGATTAGTATCCAACTAGAACAACACAATAACATGTCATACTCACTAAGAACCTTCTTGCTAAATACAAATATCTAACTCCTATAAAAGGAGAGCACTATATTAAAAATGTAAGTAATGTTTGCGCAAGTTGTTGCTATATATTTGCTAATGTGTTTTCAGAACATGATAATTGTGGTTGCTTGGTTATTGTTTAATGCAGGCTTCCTCAAATCTTGTCCTGGAGGGCCAATGCGCTGCAGAGTTTAGCTCAGGGTTAACCTGTGTTTTCCTAAAGATCCTAAAGACATTGCTTAGCATGCTCAAGTGTGTTTGATTAAGGTTAGAGCTAAACTCTGCAGAAAAATTAGATCTCGTGGGTCAGATTGGAGGATCCCTGATTTACTGGCTCAGCTGAAATCAACCTGGTTTAGGTTCCTTCTTTTGTATTCTGATCGCTTAAAATATAGATGGCACACTCAACTAGAAACCACACAATTTTAAATGCTAAGTTTAACCCTTAGAGTTATGGGTTTACTGCTAATGAAACCCCAAAGATATGCACCTTTACAATCTTTTCAAGTAATCGTAATATTAACTGTAATAAATTTAATTACACATTGGTACTTACTTCATTTCACTGTGTCCGCACACTTTCTTGGACAAACCCAGCAACTCCTTGGCATATTTTTCTTCTATCGCAGCTCTGCAAATAAGTGTTTTAGATCAATGTTTTGTACATAATGAGTTAATCGGTCAATTTGCTTGCCTGAAATGAATTTGTAGTGTCAGGCAACGATTAATCGCAATTAATCGCATGTATTTTATGTATGTATAAATACACACACATGCATGTATATATTTAAGAAAATTATGTTATGTTTATATATTAAATATATTTATATATAATTCAAAATTATATGAATATATATATATATACATACATGTAAATACATGAATATATTTTCAAAATATATACTGCATGTGTGTGTATATATACATAATATATATACACAGTACACACACATATATTACATAAACATAAACATTTATTTTGGATGTGATTAATCGCGATTAATCATTTGAACAGCACTTATTAAATCAAATTGAAACTAAATGTATAAGGCATGAATATTGAGTATTTTATACCAATATGAAGGATTTTATATTTCATACTTTCTATACTGAGTAAATATTTCCACACATTGTTGGAGTTTTAATATGCAGACTACTCTGAATACATCATTCATAATTTTGTAACATTTTTCTGTAACTCTAACACTACCAAGACATTCATTTGTTTGAACCAGTCCACTAGGATAATTTAAAAACTGTAAGAAATTAGATCATAAATTAGCTGTGCTCAGGGCATTCACATTTCTTTAAGAATTTTAAGTCAACCTTATACATTTTTTACGTTACTAATCATGCATTAAAAGGACTGAATCACCCAAAAAATTTTAATTCTGTCATCAGTTACTCATCCTGAAGTTGCTTCACTCCTGTATGGCTTTCTTTTTTCTGTTGAACACGAATGATTATATTTAGAAGAATGCTGGAAACCAAACAGTTTTTGGTTCCCATTGACTTATATAGTCATATAGGGACCAGCAACTGTTTGGCTACTAGCGCTCTTCAAAATAACTTTCTTTACATTCAACATTTTAGGTAAACTACCCCTTTAAGAAAGTAAAATGGTCCATTTTAATTTCATATTGACTTTAACTTCCAGTATTTGTTGCTGTAACTCTTTGATTGAAAACAGTGGCGTGTGGGAAAAATTATAACAGTAAATCATTTTCTCATCAACAACAGGAAATCTTGCAACAATGCTTGTCATGGGGTATTTTTCCCTTTTTTTTTAAAAGACTTCAGTTACTGTAACTTTCCTTAAGTTACATGTGAATGCACCAAGGAGGTTTTACATGAATCTAGAGCTTTGAGACCATCAAATGTTTGAGATGAAAGTGTAAAATCAGGTGGTGATGACTGTGACATTTCACCTGGCTTTCATGAAGTCCTCGATTTCTTTGCACGTCCTCTTGCCGTCATTCAAGTGCTGGATGATGCCGTCATATCCAGCTGTGCAGGTGATATCAGTGTTCTTGAATACATAAAAAAACAAGATAAACAAAACACATTGGCAAATGTTCCATCAAGTGACCTCACAAAAGTCATGCAGGTTTTTCGTAATCAGAAAGCGCAAGCCAAGAATCCACAAAGTGCCACATGTATCACCAATTCCTCATTGTAGCCTTCAGAAACATGGTGGTTTGGACTGTTGACTATCATTACCCATGAGAGCTCAGTCTCTGTAATTTATAAGTCTGAGGGGCAGACATACCATCATACCCAAAGCCACAGTCAACATGAAATATCTCCCAAAATAAAAGCTAAGAAAACAAAACTAAATTGCACCTTATTGCCTGCTTTGCCTAATAAGGTCTCAAATTTCTCAGGCTGGCATGGCCAATAGTCAAACAACATGATGACACAAATCAGCATGAGACTGCACATTGACATACGCTTTTTAAAAAATATTTACAACATATTATTTCATAAGAAAACAACTAGTTGGGTTCATGGAGGACTAGGCTATTCAGGTTCTGCTGACCAAACTTCCCTTAAGGGAAATCAGCCCTGTTTCGATATGTGACAGACGAGCTCAAAATAAAACAATTGAGTTTGTTAAATCAGAGCAAGTTGGTTATTATTTAGTGTTATACAAATAAACAGAATGTCCACTATATTTCTTTCTAACCATTGACTGTATGTCCTACAAAATACGAAAACCTTACCCAAAAATTATCCTTGAAATGCAGTTCTCTCATTGTGTCGGCTGCTGTTTGCTCACTCAGAAAGTGACTGTTAAGTTCCGTATCAGACTGTAATAACGCTGTGACTGATTTCACACAGACGTGATGGTCTGGTGTACATCGAGCGTAAAATTAACACGCCTCAGGGTCCTAAGAGCGCATCTTTCACGTCTGTCCGGAGAGTGAAAGTTGCTGTGGACGAGAAAACGGACCTGCAAACTTTAGTGGACTTTTTCCACCACCTAGTGACCGATCTGTGAAGCTGCAGTTCTTATGAAGTTGTAAAAAAAAAAAACTTGGCAGTCCTTAGGACGATGAAACCAGTACTACATAATATAATATAATATAATATAATATACAGTTGAAGTCAAAAGTTTACATAGGCTACGCCTTGCAGAATCTGCAAAATGTTAATTATTTTTTTATTTGGTACTGACCTGAATATGATATTTCACATAAATGTTTACATATAGTCCACAAGAGAAAAGAATAGTTAATATTAAATAATATTATATTAATAGAATTCATAAAAATGACCCTGTTCAAAAGTTTACACTTGATTCTTAATACTGTTGTTACCTGAATGACCCACAGCTGTATTTTCTTATTATTATTGTTTTGTTTTGTTAGTGATAGTTGTTTTTCCTGAACAGTTAAACTCCCTACTGTTCTTCAGAAAAATCCTTCAGGTCCCACAAACTGGTTTTTCAGCATTTTTGTGTATTTGAACCCTTTCCAACAATGACTGTATGATTGTGAGATCCATCTTTTCACACTGAAGACAACTGAGGGACTCATATGAAACTATTACAGGAGGTTCAAACACTCACTGATGCTTCAGAAGTAAACTCAATGCAAGAGTGAAAACTTTTTGAATTTGAAGATCAGGGTAAATGTAACTTATTTTGTCTTCTGGGAAACATGTAAGTATCTTCTGTAGCTTCTGAATAACGGTGCTAAATTAAAAGAATATATATGATATTTAGGCAAAATAAGAAAAATGCACACATCTTCATTCTGTTCAAAAGTTTCCACCCCTGGCTTTTAATGCATTGTTTTTCCTTCTGGAGCATCAGTGAGTGTTTGAACCTTCTGTAATAGTTGCATATGAGTCCCTCAGTTGTCCTCAGTGTGAAAAGATGGATCTCAAAATCATACAGTCATTGGAAAGGGTTCAGATACACAAAAATGCTGAAAAAAAAAAAAAAAAAAAAAAAAAAAAAAATTGTGGGACCTGAAGAATTTTTCTGAAGAACAGCAGCAGTTTAACTGTTCAGGACAAACAAGGGACTCATGAACTAAAGAAAACTAAAGAAAAACACAGCTGTGGATCATTCAGATAACAACACAGTATTAAGAATCAAGTGTATGTAAACTTTTGATCAGGGTCATTTTTATAAATTCAACTATTAATTTCTCTTGTGGACTATATGTAAACGTCTTTTATGTTAATTATCTTATTCAGGTCAGTACTAAATAAAAAATAACATGCATTTTGTATGATCCCTTATTTTGGTAAAATAATTAACATCTTGTAGATTCTGCAAGGTTTATGTAAACTTTCTTCAACTGTAGTATAATATAATATAATATGACTATTCTCTTATCAATGGATGAGAGGATTTGTTTAGATTTGTATGTTTTTATTGTGAAGAAAAGTGATTAAACTGAGACCCTTCATGTAAGATGTGAGCAATGAAACATTTCAGTGATACACACATTCCTGTAGGCCTATTTATTTATTTTTAAAATTGGTGATAACTTGTTACGAACATTTCAAAGCGTCACTCGAGCGTTGGATTGGATGGCATTACACTGTAAAAAACAATTTGTTGAGTCAACTTAAAATAATTTGTAACCTGGCTGCCTTCAAATTTTAAGTTCAGTCAACTCAAAAAAAGTTTGTTCAACTTGAAATGTTAAATTATACTAAGTGACAACTTAGATATTTGAGTTGAATCAACTTAAAATTTTAAGGCAGCCGGGTTACTTACCCATCTGTTAAGTTTAGCAAACACAAATATCTAAGATGTTACTTAGTACAACTTAACATTTCAAGTTGACTAAACTTATTTTAGTTGACTGAACTTAAAATTTTAAGGCAGCGGGGTAACAAATTATTTTAAGATGACTCAACAAATTGTTTTTTTTTTTTTTTTACAGTGTATAAAGCAATGGAACGTGCACACAGTTTAATTATCCAGTACACTGAAGTGCGACATTTCACAGTTTTCTCATTCTGCAGGTCCCGATACTTTTTTTTTTTAAAGATACTTTGCAAAGTAAAAAAAAACACTCGAAAAAACACTCATATCAAAGGGCTGAAGAGAAAAAACAGTTAGTGCTGGTCAGGAAAATGAGATGCCGGTGAGAAAAAGGAGGAGAATGAAGAGTTTTGTGAAGCTCCTCGCTCTTTATTTCTATGACTGGAGCAGCAGCTCAGATCAGACTACTGCACCAATACATGAGGGTAAATCCAATGACAGTTTGATAATGTGCAACTGTTCCTCTTAAAGTCATATTTTTGTAAATGAGTATCCATTTCATGTAGTAATGGCAAAATAACCATAATATGAGTACGCAGTTGAGACTAGAGGAATCTCTTTCCAGTGATCCTGAAGACCTTTCTCCTGCAGATCAGCAGGTTCAAAGCCCTCCAGCTTCAGTCAGTCCAGTGTCAGCTCAGAACAGCAGAGTGGACTTGACAACAGAGGTTAAGTTTACTGCCCCAAAACATTACACACAGTACTGTCAATGTTTGAAACATCTACAGTTGTTCAACTTTCAACAGATGACATTCTGAGCCAGTATGAAATCATCAAAATGCTTGGTGAGAAATCCTTGAGGCACTGTCCCTTATTTAGTGCACTTGCCATGTTGTAAATGCAATAAATGTTTTGTTTTGTCATTCAGGTGGCAGTGAAAATTGCCAGCAAGCCAAGGAACATGAAATACATCCATGTTGTAAACAGGCTACGCTCACTGTGCAATATTTTTGTCCAGGACTGGACTCAGGAAGCAGCACCATCCAACAATGATCTTTTTTCTAGCCTTGTCATCCCACACCCCTTCCGCTAGGGGTCGGCCTTGTACTCCTTGTTAATCAGGAGTCCAGAGTTCCAGAGATCATTCAGCTGCTGAACTGGCAGGACCTCCCTTACGAAAATGAAGTTTATTCAAGTGTGCTATACTTCTTTTAAACTACAAATAGGAAAGTATACTTTCAATCTACTTTTTATTTACTTCTTAGAAATGTGCTTTATGTACTTTTCAAAATATACTTAAAATGACATTTAAGTATACTTCACTTAGAAAAAGTCTAAATATGTTTGAGAAATATTGTTCTCCATGTTTTCATTGCTATATGGTAGGGGGCGCTATTACACATCTTCTGTACAGAATTTCCAAAACACAAACGATGCTTCTGCACATTTTTAACAGGATCATCAGTCATAAAACAGCATTAAAACTATAACGTTATGGAATAACATGTGACTTCCAGAACAACAATTGACAGATAATGTACTCACCCCCTTGTCATCCAAGATGTTCATGTCTTTCTTCAGTGGTAAAGAAATTATGTTTTTTGAGGAAAACATTTCAGGATTTTTCTCCATATAACGGACTATTGAAAGCACACGAAAGCACCCAAACAGAAATTAGAATCCTTCATGGCGCCGCTCATCTTTCACTCAGAAAAAAGGTGGATTTTTTGTAATACAGCTGTCATGATTATTCAACTTTTTTTGCATAGTAGGGTATGAAATTGTGTTAAAACACAATTAAACCTTTGATAAATCTATAACAACTCTAAATTAGCTTGAGCTGTTACAGTTACATTTAGCCCATATATGTGCTAAAGTTATGACCTAATTAAAATATGGCTAGGTCAAAACAGCTCTTACAAAAGCTATAGAAAAGAAGCTGTTTTCTTACGTTTGAAAGTCTATCACTACAAAGAGATGTCAAAGGCACTTTAAGTCATAGAGATACAGTTGGCAGCCTTATTCATAGATTCTCAGCCATTGAATCAGCTCTCATAATTGTTCATGTTTACAAATATAACGAAATGCATATTTATGCTTGGCATTGGTTAACTTTTTCTGGTCCAAAAGTGGTCCTTGTCTTGGCCTCACAGCTATGTCCCATGCCTTAAATGTTTCCTTCGCTTTTTTTTTTTATTTTTTATTTTTTATGATATGCTGATATATACCTTTTCCACCCTGGCTTATGTTTTCCCATAATATGTTTTAATATCTTCATCTGTAAGTTCAGACCAATCTAATTTTACCAAAGCAGCCCTCTTACTAATTCATTTCGGGCAGATTTTCAAACTCCACAAGCATTAAAAATGGTACATAATCAGATGTACCATGTCCCATATAAAATTTTCATTGACTGTACAGTATTATGAGCCTCAGCTGTACTAATACAATGATCAAGCCATGAAGTTGTATGCCAGGCTTCAATTATATAAGTATAGCTGTCCATAAGTAACAACAGTTTACTAGATAATTTAAAATTATCAACACAGAAATGCAGCATATGTTTAGCAAACATAGAAGATTTGTCAGAAAAATCTGCATTCAAATTCCCAACCACAAAAACACTTGCAAAATTAATTTAATTAATAAAAGAACTAATAAAGCAAGTCTATTTAAATATTCGTCCTCATTTTGTTGACATTCATTTGGTGCATAAACATTAAGGATAATTAACTCTTAACTAGAGCAACTTATCCATACAGCGAAACACCAGTCAAATTCAGCCTTAATGACAGGGGCGTTTCTAGGATTTTAAAACATCCGGAGCTGGTGCCAAAACATCAGGGGCTAGTGGTAGTGGGTGGGAGCTCACATCATGCTCACATAAGATTTTGTTAGACACAAGTGGTTGAACCTGGATCCTTCTAGGGGGGTCCGGGGGCATTGAACCGGGGGTTAAAGACCTTGTCCCACTATTAACAGTAGTAAACAGTAATCGCTGCAAATAGCAAACATATCAAAGTAGTATAACAAAATTATAACATTAAAAAAATATGTTAGACAAATAAAATAATACATTTGAAAATGTATTTATAACTGTAACAAATATATAGTTGCATGCAAAAATAGGGTCCTATTCCATCCCCCCACCCCCTCCTCCACGTTTAGGACCCTAAGAAATGTTTTATTTTTTCTCACTTTACGTTTTATTGATACCAAATATGTTTTAGCATGTCTGTTTATTTGAATGCATAAAAACATTTTTTTTTATTTATTTATTTTTTTACAATAGCCTTATGGAATTCGGTGTTGTGTATTTTTCTGGTTATCAAATGAAGGTATAAAATATTGATTTAATTGATCTTTTAATGAAAATTATTTTTTTTTTTTGGCAAATAAAGGGGACTTACTATTAAAATGTAAAACATGGAAGAAATATTGTGTGAAATTTTTGTATAAATTTTTATTAATTAATAGTAGTAGTAGTAGTAGGCACGTACATTATACTAAATGATTAATAAAGTTAAACCGAACTTTTACTTTGATGGGTTGCTGTGAATACCTTTAAATTTCTGTGTGTATATTTGACGCTTGTTTTATTCAAATGAAACAGTGAAATGCTCATGAAATGACTCTCAGATAAGTTCTGGAGATGTTGTTAATGTATTTATGTCCTCATTTAGTGAAAAGGCAGACGCTGAAATCACTGAACGTGTCAGTATTACATATGTAGTAAACGAAACCGCACATCCGCGCCGTTCATTCATAAAAAGACACGCAGAACATGCAGGATTCATATTTAAATAGTCATTTGCAGAACATTTACAGATACTAGTCCGTATGGCAACTTGGTTTAAGTTTAATGACCAACCTTTGATTCATTTATTCAAACTTTGACAAATTCCATGGAAATCATAGGGCCATACAAAAAAACATTTGGGGCTGGAGGAAAAACTTTCGGGGCTCAAGCCGCACAAAAAGTCCAACTTTTTGTGCCACAAAGCCGCACAAAAACTGTCTCAGGTTACAACTTCCCTGAGAAGGGAATGAGACACTGCGTCCTCTAGGGGTCGCTATGGGGAACGCCATCTCCGTGACCCGTGTTTGAAGCCTACATACAAAAACATCAACAGAGTTGGCTGGCGACAGCTTATGACGTCACTTCCGGCATGACACGTCGCTGCCGGTGCGTCACTACCGGTGCGACTACAGTATAAAAGGATGCCGGTAGAACATAACATTCGCTTCTTCGTCTGAAGCTCACATCTGAAGCATGGCGATGAGACTAGAGGACGCAGTGTCTCGTTCCCTTCTCAGGGACTGTCCTCTAGGGGTCGCTATGGGGAACGGTTATACCCACGCTGCCATGCTGAGGGGAGTGCCTGTCATCATAGAGGCGAGCACTAGGTACCAACTCCCTAAGCTTTAAGGGAGTTGCCCCTGAGATGTAGTGACGGCTGTCAGTGACATATCCCCTACGGCCAGAGCCTGGGCTGCATACCCCAAACTTACCTGCAAGGGGTCAGAACACTGGACCCGGGGTAGAGCCTGAAGCTTGGAAACAGAGGGTATTCATTTAAGGGGATACGGCCAAGTGCCTAGGATTACCTAGGTTGGTCTGTCACCCAGGAGCTACTGCAGCTCTGCAAGTTTCTCTCAGGAGCCGTACTACAGAACGCAAGTGGTAACTCCCTGCTCAATGATGCCCAAATAGAGTGGGGCCCAAGGTGACCGGGGACAACCAACTCAAAAAATGGGCATGAGGTTGAGCGTGAATATCTCAAAGAGCGCGATGGAACTAACACATGTAATACCGTTTCCTTTAGTCTGGCAGATGCTCAAGGAGTGGGACCCAAGGTGGCCGAGGTTCTAACCAACTCGAGAAAGGGTACGGGCAATGGCGCATGAATCCCTACCATAAAGGATTTTAGAATGGATGCAGAACTCCGGTGCATTCCATACCACAGCGTGGATTTTAGAAAAGGTTTGTGTGTGCACTTACCATATACATGGATTTGAGAAAGCGCCCAAAGGTTCATGTGGGCCTTACCATATGAATGGATTTTTAGACGTACTGTTGAGAAATGGTGAAATAAGAAGACCCTCAGAGTGAGGGGAGCACTGCAGGCATAAAACAAGGCTCCAAGGGGAAGGCAGTAAGGGCGAACCTCAGTTGCCCGATAGGGCAATGCTCAAGCAAACCCTCGAAGGGAGGGGAGCATACTATGCCAAGCGGACAGTAGCCACAGCTAGCTGTTTAATAATACTGCCATAAAGCCGATACACTTAACCATAATGGAAGGTAGTGTATCAGGACAGGCTTCTACCCCCGAGAGACAGGATTAACACCTGATCCCCCCAGGGGGGACGAACTCTCAGAGACCCTTTCCGCAGAAAGGGGAGCATGGTCGTGCCCTGTAAAAGAGGCCTAGGATAAGATCTGATCACGGAGATCAGATATAAAGGGGAGACATCACCTCTATAAGACTGCATAGAGAGCAGTAGCATCCCCAGCCCTCGGGCTGTGCTGCGGGTATTCTCTTAAGGAGGCATAAGCCTTTCTCACCTCAGACAGACCTGTGCTTACTATCTCTACCTAAAGCAAGGCCCGCAGAACCTCGAGAACAAGGGCCAGGATTGTAGCTAAAGCTCCTCGAAGCACCCAGAAGAGTTTCAGCAGAAACGCCTCTGACTCATAAGTTGGTGAAACATAGCGTGGTCAAGCCCACTCCTTGGAGGGGCGACTCACTAGATCACCAGGATGGCATTGGAATAGGTCTGCATTATGAATAGGTGGAAACCCTGAGGAAGCCCCTCAGGGTGGCACGCAGATAGAGGGTCTCAGCCAGGTGGCCTCAAGCCCATGTGTCTATCCAAGGGTGTCCAGGAGCATCCTGTGAGAAAAGACTTCAGAAGAGCTTACCTGGAGGTAGGACCCTAGCCCTAGATATAGTGCTGTAGTGGGGACCTGAAAGTTTCCCATTTCGATATGCCGAAGGCAGATCCACAGACAAGCAGGCCATAACCATAGTTGAAGACCAGAGGGGGGTGCTCGAAGAGGACCTACCAAAGGAAACACACAGGTCCCAGAAATACAGCATGGTTAGACACATAATAAGGGATCGTACTCACCCACCGTGGTTCCCACGCATGATTCCAGTTAGCCAGGTAGACCTTCTTGTGAAGCTGCCCAGACCACCATAGTGGGTTATCTACTTATAACTCTAACAGGGGAGATAACACCATCTAGGCAGGGGCACAGGGAGACCACTGCTTAAAAACCCTACGAAGGGGAGCAATCACAGAGTTAACAAAAGGGGTATTTTAGATGGTCAATGTGCCTAGGAAGGCTACCAGAAGGGAACCAGCCAAGATTGACCTGACCACAAAGAATGGGCTGACTACTTACATCCCAAGCAGGGGAGACAGCACTTATCTGGCTAAGAGCTCAAAGAGACCGCTACTTAGAAACCCTAGGAAGGGAAGCAATCACCGAGCTAACACCATGCAACTGCCAAAATCACCAGCAGTGGGCTGTCAAACTATAAACCCAAAAAGGGAAGACAGCACCATCTCGGCAGGTTCCAGAAAGCTGCTATTAAGAACATCAAACAAGGGTCTTAACTAGCACTAGGGCTGTGCAAACAACCGGACGCGACCACCGTGCACATCCCGGCAGCAATGCCGGTCTTGCGACCGGCCACAAACCCCCCCCCCAGACAGCGCGGCACCCACCATACAGGGCCACAGCCCACTGACAAGCCGTACAACACTGCGCAGCCCACCAGCGAACCACGGCACCGTGCAGCACATGCAGCCCCACCCGACAGCAGGTGACGGAGACCCATGACCAACCATGGAACCGGCAATCGCATCCGACCATTTGCACAGCCCCAGCCAGCACATTGCTATCCACAGACAGCTATGCTTTCCAGAAAGAGACAAGTTAACACACAGCTAGCCTCAGATAGCTGCACTTAATCACATAACTATGGAAGAATATAACCATCCTCAGATGGCTATACTAGGGAGGTCCCTTTTTATTTTCTGTCCATATAGGGAGGTCCCTTTTTACTTTCTGTCCATACAGGCAAGTATTGGCAGAAAATTAACACCACAACCGCAACATGCGGCATATGTTTAACCCCTTCGGGAGCTGAACATGCTCCGCCCACGCGTCAGACTCCCCTGGGAATTAGGCGGAACTGAGCCACCGCCGTGAATGCGTTGTTAATGCCCGAGAGGCGAACACACTCATGCAAATTCGGGTATAGAGAAGACTCACCTCCCTTCTTTGCGAATGCATCGTGATGAGCACATCCAGTCCCCTCGCAAGCTGGACACGCTGCTCCTAACCACACACACAGCTCGCAAGCTTCATGCAAGCAGCTACGAGAGCACACCAGTCGCTCGCAAGAAATAAGCACTGAATGTGATGAGACAAGCAAAGAATAAAATGAGCGCAATAAACTCCCACGGGAGCAAAGAGCGCTTGCTCCTTACCACGCATCGTCACACATGAGCCGTCCTTAAAACATTTAATGAGAAAACACGCACTGAATTCGAGCTTTTGGTTACAGACAAAAGGTCAGTGAAGACGAAGAAGAGAATGTTATGTTCTACCGGCATCCTTTTATACTGTAGTCGCACCGGTAGTGACACAAGTGACGTCATAAGCTGTCGCCGGCCAACTCTGTTGATGTTTTTGTATGTAGGCTTCAGACACGGGTCATGGAGATGGCGTTCCCCATAGCGACCCCTACAGGACGCAGTTCGAGTTCCTCGAAAGGGAACCATAGTCAAGATCAGTTGTGGATGTGCAAGCATTATGAAAATTGTCATTAAAAGAGTTCAATTTCCCCAAATCCTCTTTAGATAAAAGTTTATTGCAAGCACAAGATATCACAGTTTTTCATTAAATTATCAACTATTGTGCGTCTGGCCCTATCCCTAATGCTGTCACCAACTCGCAAGCCAGCTATAGGATATAATCTGCATATTCAGTGGTGTTCACTCAGTGGCGGCAGCCCGCTCTGTCACAGATGCACCTGATGTAGAGATTTATTAAAGTAACAGTAAAGAAAGATAACAGTAATTTTCTTATATCTTTAAAGTGCATTATCCAAACTCTTCAAAACTTTTAATATATAAAGAACAAGTCATTCTGAGGAAACATGCTTAGTTTCATGAATTTATAATGTTCTAAAGGCTAACAGAAAATTGAAAACTATCAGATATTTCAGCTGGTTTTCCACTAGATGGATCATAGGATAAGAAATATTTTTAGAATGATAAGATGGTTTAGTCTTTTCATTTACATTTGTGATTTTGCCTGCATTACTAAACTTCAGTGAGGCAAAATTATTTCACAAATGCTTATAGATCATTACAATCATCTTAAAAAATGTTTATAGATAATTAAAGGTTAAGGTAACACTTTACAATAATGTTTCATTTGTTCATTTGTTATGAACAATATATTTTGACAATTTTTTAAATATTTCTTAATGTTAGTTAATAAAAATATTCAGTCCATGGTACATTAATCTTAACAGATACATCTTTACATTTTAATAAATAATGTTTTAGTAAAATTTGAACTAAACCCTCTATGGTACAGAGTTCTATGGTACAATTAATTTCTACTTATTTCCTTTATATATATATATATAATCAAGGTCTGAAGGCTTACTAAGAAGCTATAGGGGTAGGTGAGTTTTATTAGGGTTGGACCTGAACTCTGCAGGGCTGCAGCTCTTCGGGACTGGAGTTTGCCACCCCTGATATCACCCCTGAGTTCAGTGACTCAAATTACGGTCATGTTAAAACATAATTATCACCACCTGACTTTTGACTTTTGCTCTTGGCTTGTCTAAAAACAAAAGGTGTGTTCGACTTAAAGCAGCGCTGCAAAGCTCGATCAAATTCTGACTTGAAGCAGTGCATGCCGGTTAGAATTTTTGTTCGACTTGAGGCGGCGCCGACGCCTTGTGACTGTCACATATGGCATCAAAGTATCGCGATAGCGATTCGAGAGCAGCCGACTGACTCAGCCGCTGCAGTTTCTTCAGAGCGGCTGCAGGAGCTCTGATGTCGACACGGCTGTTTCACGATTGGCCAGATTCACCGCATGACAACAATCACGTGTGTTTTGGGTTTATTCCAAGTGGCAACCTCCCGGTCTCCCTCTTGAAGCCAACACGGAAGTGACTAAAACTGCAATTCATCGACTGGTCGCTAGAGACTGGCTGCAAAAGGGAGTCAATCCCATAGACTCCCCATGTTAAATTGCCCAACTTCACAGCAGAAAAATATATGTTTACAGCCTGGTACAAAAAGTGGTTTTGGTCTATATAGCTAATTTTGTCCTTCATGTCAACTGTGAGGGGGGTGAATTTTCTTATAACTCATCCGTTTAATTTATATCAAGCCTTAAAGTTCTGCATAATTTAGGGCGTGGCCACTTAAGTGACAGGTGGATTGCCGCTGCGGTCACCACCGTCGCACTAGGTGGGCGTGGTTTCAGCAACCAGCTCCACCCACGTCCCGCCTATTTAACCATTTTCGATTATCCGGGAGTGACGTGCAGTGACGTGATTCCAAGATGGCGACGGCCGACTCCCGCCCACTAAGAGCTTCAAAAATGCTCTTCAGAAACCTACGGGTGACGTCACGGACACTAAGTCCATGTTTTTTTCAGTCTATGGTTTATTCTAACATCCTCAAGTCCGATAATGCTGACAAATCTGTGTTTTTAGAACAATAAAAGTGTTTTTACTGTAGTCGCAATGTTATATTGAGTCAGACCTATCATAAAACACTGATAAAAAAATATATATAATCCTACTTTATTAATATTTAAACAGTATATGTTTATGTTGATCATTATTCTTGTTCAGATGGCGCTGTATTAAGCAGTATATGAAACGTGTTTCTGTTGCTCATGAAAACGCTTTTAAAAATCGGTGTATTTGATAAATATTGCATTTAATTCACTTCATCTGTGATAAGAGCATACAAACACTGCGAGAGCTTCACTAACGAGTAAAATGTGTCCGTCTTGACGCCTCCATTTTCGGCTCCGCCCCCGACTGCTCTCGGCTACTCTCGTTGATCGCCGTCGAACACACCTAAAAACTACTCAAAAGCTGATTAAAAAAGAGGTGCGTTTGACTTCATCTACGGCTACAGACCCCAATAGGGTCTGGCTGCAGACATCTGCACCGAGAAGGGTCTGGCTGCAGACATCTGCGCCTGCACTCTCAGACACCTGCACTCTCAGACGACTGCACTTCCGGAATTGACGTCACTTGCAGTCGATTTTATTTTTACTTTATTTTAGTTGTTTATTTTTTTAATTGAATCTCTCAACATTTTACAACAGTAGCCAGGTGGTGAAGACAAGATAAAAAAGAAACTAAATTACAATGTCACTCGCAATCGCCACCTGCACTCTCTGCTACCTGCACTTCACTTGCAACCCACACAAAAGGTGCATGTTGCCAATGGAGACAAGACGCTGTGGTCGTTAAACGATTAAAACTAATTTAATAGCACAACGTACAGGGTCCTAACATCATCTGCAGGAGATAAAATCAAGACCTGCAAATCCGTGGCCACAGAACTGCTCTCGTTAAGCTTTTTCCTCCCGTAGAGAACCATTAACACTTGATATGGCTTAATGTATTAAGATACATTAAGTGCCATTAAACGATCAAATTTGTATATAGTTTATTAATTTTGTAGGGGATCTACAGAAGTCAATTTTGCTCAAAGGGAATCATTTAAGATTGAACAGAATCTCCGTATACAGCGGATCAATGAATCGGTCAGTGATTCATTGAGCGAGCCGTATAACATCAACACTGTACTGGATACTAATATCCAAAATATAGTGAAAACACTATTTCTTAGCACGGTAACAAGGTCGGCAGTTTAAGACATTAATTTATAAGCACAAAACACAAGATACTTCTCTTTTCAATATGAATAGGAATTTATTGGAAAAACCTAAGACATATAAACTAATCTAACACATAGACGCGCATTCACACATTCATACAAGTTGCAGAAAGAGAGAGAGATGAGGAAAGAATGAGTTTAGAAGAGTGAAAATGTGAAATCCCAAGTTTATAGCATACGTATATGCAATTGCTTAGACCTGAACAACCATCAATCATTTGATTAACCCTCGCGTTGAGTTTCTTAGTGAGGTTATTAAACGCTATATTAATGCACCAGTTCAGCTAGAATCTGGAGGTTGTACTTGCGTTGCCTTTGTGTTAAGGGGTTTCCTTTGATGACGTCGTTGCAGAAAGGGGTTCCCCAAGGTTGCTGATTGGTTGGAAGTCCGTGGTCGTTGGAGGTGATGTCTTGGGCGTTGGCTGGATGATGGAGCCGTGTACGCTGGTTGAAGTTTTGAGGCAGGCACGAAGTCTGAGACACGGCTTAGCGGCAAAACTTAACTTAGAACACGAAACTCTCAACGGAAAGAAAAGATTAAAGTAAAAGAAAGAAATGTGACGGTCTCCTCATGTTTTCGTTAGAGGAGTGGCTGGCGTGCAAGCCAGGAAGCGTTCAAAGAACGCAAAAAGCAGCGGCAAATTATGGCAAAAAGCATGGCTAAAAGAGATGGCACGAAGCACAAACTAAAAGCACAAGCTAAGAGCCTGACTAAAAGCAATGGTTAAACCAATAGCTAAAAGCTAAAGCTAAAAGCTAAAAGCATGGCTAGGAGCGATGGAAATAGCTAAAAGCAAAATTTGATGGTGTCCTGTGGTTTTAAACTCAGCTTTGGACACATCCCAAAATGGTGTCTTGACCAATTAGATGTTGTCTTAACTCAGGATATTGCTATGTTTCTCCTCCCAAAACATAAATCAGCATGTTATCTTATCAGTCACATGGTCAGAATTTTCCCGCTCTTGCAGAGTATAATTTGGCCATGATTCCTATAACATGAATACAACACATTTGACAATGAATTGATTGGTGGAAACATTCAAAGCATGAATTTTCAAACTCATACATACCAAACATGAATATAAACCCTTAAGCTATTCAATAGTTATTAAAAAGGACATACACAACGAGTGATTAGAACATAATAGACAAATGTGTGGGTGGCATACATAGCAGGGAGTTATGCAATGGTCTGATGTTCATTCATATGTCCTTTTAAGCATCGTTTTGGTGCATATTTAGGTAAAATGGACAGTCTCTGCCATTCTGTGAACTAAGGGCATGTTCCAAGGAACAAAGGAATTTAGAAGAAACTTGGTCTGGTTCTTGTCTTGGGTGGGGGAGCACCACCCAACAAAGTTTCCTCATGTGATGGTCCTGATGGGCTGCATCTTTGACCATTAATCTTGGGTTTCTCGCCCCAATATTGATAATCTCCTTCCTGAGATGGGATTATCAATAATTGTGTTCTTTTGTTTTAATGTTGCAAGTTGTTCAAAGCTGTGAAAGTTAGTTGGTTAGGCTTACCTCAGGCTGGCTGGCGCCAGGGTATCCTGGACAGATTTATGACGTGGTTCTGGGCCCCTTTGTGGAATTTGGCTCTTTGGTTTCAACCAAATGTTCTGATCGAATCTTCCATTTGTCTGATTCGCTCTGATACCCTACAATTTAATGTACTTCTATCAAGCATATGGCCATGAATGCGCAAACTTTCACTTTCATACTTGCCCAGCAAACGCTTAATGTGGCAAAACGGACTAAGATGATACAGACCAAATTCAGTATAAACCTTAATGTTGTCAAACGATATACCAGCAGATATGAACGCGCCATAAGAAAGGCATTATGTGATATTAAAAGGACCAACTCTGTACAGGCAAGCAGACGTGAACGCAATGCGTAAATAGACGTTTTCCTCCCGTAGAAAATCAATACAAACAAAAGACAATGATATAAAACAGCTGTAGAGATTATTCTTTATGGGAGAATACAAATGTACGCAGTGTAGAGACGAACCTCTGGATTGTTCTGGTAGACCCTTGAAAACTGGTGACTCTGGTAAGAGAGTAAAGGGCTCAGAGTTACATCCAAGAAAGCTTTAATGAGTTGGGTTTGAACAAATCACGTTGGTGAGCATAAATGTATACAGGCACAATGTATTACTGGCTTTAGGTGGGATGTGTGTGTATGTGGTCTGAAATAGAAGAAAATTGTGGAAATTACATACAAACAATATTACTGTATTTCTATTAACATGCTACAGATATTAAACATCCTGAATAACAGATAAATAACCATCAATTATATGACATTCGCTAACAAATTCACAATTATAATAGTGCTGCATCTCCAATTATCTTAAATTGGCTAACAGATCAAGATTTATACGACAACAACGCACAATTGCACATGTCTCTGAAACTAGCATGTTAGCTTCCCAATGTAGATTAACAAATCATGTCATAATGTGCAAATATACACTTACAAGATTAACATAACATCATCACAATAACATCAACATAATTAACATACATGTTTCTGCTAGAAAATGTGAAAATAAACTTACTTTTCTGCATGAACGCACACAGCTTTAAAGTTCGGATGCTCACCGTGACCCAGCGCGTGTGGCGTATAAAGCGCAATGTCTTAAAGGGAAGGTGTATAGGTATCAGTATATCAAGAAGATATGTGCCCTCTAGTGGATAAACATGAAAGTGAAACTAAAGGGGAAGACTTTCCTACATTGCCGCCCCCAAATTTAGTACCTAAATTTGTAACTAGTTAGGAAAGTCTTAGTGTCCGTTACTCTTTTCTTCCTCATCTTCCCATGATGGCAACTTAACTAAACGGGCAACAGGCCGAAGATAAGTGCGTACTTTCACTTGCACTTCCGCAGTGTGTATGCGATTATCTACTGCTGCATATGTTTTAGTTACCCTGCCAATAGGCCACAAAGCTCGGGGCAGCTGTGGATCAGCTATCATGACAATCTGTCCAGTACTCAAATTGGCAGTGTCCTTTTGTCATTTTTGGCGGGGCTGTAGGCTCTGTAAATAATGCCGGATAAAGTTTACCCAAAAGTGATCAGCTAGAATTTGTGTCGCCACCATCTTCTCCCTAACAGATCACTAGATGAGTAGATCACCTGTGGGAGGGAGGCATCCCGACGACCCATCAGTAATAGATTTGGTGTGACAGGGTCTGGGTCGGCCACATCTGATGAAACATAACCGAGTGGCTTAGAGTTGAGGATTCCCTCAACCTCTACCAATACTGTATGCAAGACTGCTTCAGTCACTGTTTGATTGCCCAAGACTACCTGAAGAGCACTTTTCACTGATCGTACCAAACAGGTTCCTCCAAAGTGTGGGGCATGTGGAGGGTTAAACTGGAAAGCAATTTCCTGGCCTGCTAGATGTTCTTTAAGTGGAGCTTCTAATGATGCAAAGGCTTCCTGGAGTTCAATGGCTCCTCCTCTGAAGTTTGTATCTCTAAATGGCTTACCACGACGTGATACAAATCGTCTTAATGCCAACAGGAAGGCATCCGTGTCCATGCTCTCCAGAAGATCAAGATGTATGCAACTTGTTGTCATGCATTTGAATATGATGCCCCAGCATTTCTCTGTGCAACTTATCTTAACAGTGAAAGGGCCAAAACAGTCTATACCAGTGGACCAGAAAGGTGGTTTGTACAGTCTTAGTCGTGAGGGGGGCAAGTCTGCCATCTTTGGAATTACAGGACTTGCTCTCCATTTTTGACAAGCTTCACAATTGTACTGGTGTTTCTTGATGGATTCCCTGCCGCGCAGGATCCAGTACTTGCATCTGATCTCACCTAAGACCCATTCTGGACCTGGATGTAGAAGCTGGTTGTCATATTCTTTGATTAAGAGCATTGTAATCTGATGTTTAGGGTCTAGTATTAGAGGATGTATTGTGTCTGGATTTAGGCCCTCGGCGCAGTGGACTCGTCCCCCAACTCGGATTAAACCAAGTGTTTGATCATACTCAGCGGAAAGTGAAGCAAGACGACTCTGGGCAGATATAGATTTACCCTTGGTCAGCGCATCCACCTCTTCTGGAAAGCTGTCCCTCTGAGCTTGTCTTAACAGGTGTAGTTCAGCTGCTATGACATCTGCTGCAGTCATGATAGCTGCCGCCCCGTGAATGGACTGGTGAGTAGCCTTTAACAGTTCATTCCAACTCTTAATATTGGAGATGTCAGGCTGAGACTTGGCGAGACATGCATTTCCACAGAATGATTGCTTTTTTAGCTCATCATGGTCATCAGGAGATGCTAATTCAGGCAGGGATGGCCACGTGTTGGGATGCTCATGAAGGAATCGTGGTCCTTGACTCCAGCGCTGAGAGTTGCGCAACTCTAACAAAGTCTTCCCCCTAGTCAGGTCATCCGCTGGGTCATGTCCTGAATTTCAGCGATGCGTGTCCCGACGAAGACTTTGTAGCGACAGGAGTCTGATCTCAGCCAGCTCAGGACTGTTGTTGAATCGGTCCACAGAATAATATCATCTGATGGAATAGACAGCTCTTTACTGAGCAACTTTGCCAGCTGCGCTCTTGTGAGAGCTGCACAAAGCTCCAAACGGGGCATTGATATCTGTTTACGGGGAGCCACTCTGGCATCAATCTTGCCATCACAAAGGCTACATGGATCTGACTTTGCTGATCTTGAGTGTGCAGGTAGGCGACTGATCCATATGCCCATTCAGAGGCATCGCAAAAAATATGGATTGTCTCTCTGTGTCCTCTGTGTCAGCGCATGGTGGTATGTATGCTCTGGGTATCTCAACAGTGCACAGATTGGCCAGTTCGGCTTCCCAGGCTTGCCACTGTACTAATAGGCTTTCCGGGGGATAATGTCATCCCACCCGAGCTTGAGTTTCCAGAGATCTTGAATCAGTATTTTTGCTTTTGTGGTGAAGGGTATAAGATAACCAAGTGGGTCATACTGCGTGGCCAGTACTTTACAGACATTTCGTAGTGTGGGTTCAGAGTAGTCAACATGGCGATGTTGATATCCAAGGTGGTCAGTGAGACAATTCCAATGGAGACCTAAAGCCAGCTCTTGTGGGTCTGAACTATGCTCAGAAAGCCACAGTTCAGTGCTGGCTGCTCTGGCTTCAACTGGGAGGTGTTCTACTACAGCAGGTACATTGCTAGCCCACTGGCGGATTTCAAACCCACCAGTAGACAAATGACTGCGCATCCTGTCGATGAGGTTACAGGCCTTCTCTGGTGAGTCAAGACTCTGCAAACAGTTATCAACGTAGAATGCCTGTTCTATAGACCTTTGAACATCTTCATAGCCTTCGCTGTTGTCCTTCACATGTCTTTGTAGCGCATATGTGGCGCAACAAGGACTGCAGGTAGTCCCAAACGGGAGAACCTGCCATTCAAAGACACTTGGCTCTTCGTCCCTCTTCATGTCCCTCCAGAGGAAGCGTAACAGTGAGCAATCTTCTAGCAAAAGTCTGATCTGGTGGAACATTGCTTTAATGTCTACACTGAACGCCACTGTGTGCTCCCGAAACCGGAGAAGAACGCCAGCTTCTGGATCTCTTGACAATAGGTCATGACTTGTTCGTTGTCATTTACAATCCTTCGCTCTGTACTTCGAAGTAGTGAAAGGCAAGCTGATTTGGGTGCTTTGAGATGAGGACTGTCCTTTCGTCTGAGAAGTGGTGTGGCATATCTCATGATGCCGTTTACATTCACCCTTACAGTGCGCTGCTCAAGTAACTCCAGTGCTTGCTGATCAAGCTTGGATCGGGTGGCTGCTTTCTCACCGATATAGGGCAAAGTGTCTATTTGCCACAATTTTCCACATGTCTCTGGAGATCAATGTGGGCAGGTACAACCGCAGTAAAAAAGCACTGTTGCTTATTAAAAGGAAGATGGATTAAGCTGGCAGGACCTTGAAGTGTCCAACCGAGGGAAGTACATATTGCTACAGGTCCCCCAGAAGGGCCAAGACGAACAGGCTGGGTAGGGATGAGCAAATGTGGAAAGTCGGAACCAATTAGTAGTACTGGCCTTACTTTGTCAATTGCTGGGATTGGCAGCCCCTGTAAGTGCGTGTACTTCTTCATCAGTAATTTCACTGGGTAACTATGCTCGGAAAGGCCCAGGTCATCAGCAGTGAATGCATGATTGATCTGGTATCTTTGTCTAGGGTTGTCAGCTGGGGAAATTTCAAGGAAACAGATGCCCCTTTCAGGTGAACGACCTCATGTCATACCGTTCTTAGTGAGTGTTTCTGGTTCTTTCTGTAGCTGGAGATAACATGCAGCAGAAGAAAGGAGGATGGTCCTTTCCGAACCATCATCTAGCAACGCATATGCCTCTAGTGAGTGTTCAGCATTATGCAAAAGTACCTTGACTACCTTTAACATGACCTGTTGAGGACGGTTGGGACGGTCAAGATAAATGGTGTCTGGAGGGGTACTAACCATGAGGATCTTGTTGGGCTCCTGTATGTTTACATCATGAAGCACTGTAAGATGCTGCTTTTGACATATTTTACAGGGTTTCTTGAGGGTACAAGCTTCAGGTTTGTGATTACGTCCGCATCGATAACAGCTTTTGCCTTTAAGCCACTCTGCGATCTGGGTAGTTGTCAGTGACTTGAATTTTGAACACAAACTAAGATAGCCAAGTCTCTTGGCTTTGGCGGGAAGGTACGGGGAGACAGAAAGGTACAGGGTGATTTATCGGGACTACTACTGGTGTTGTAGTACACAGAAGATGATGACTGACTCTGACTCCTCTTCCCTTTTCTCTGAGGCTTCATCTGCTCTTGGAACATGTCAACAGCTCTGCTGGAGATGCGCTTAGCCTGAGATTTTAGCTGCAGCCATGCTGATAGGTCCAGGAGCGTGTATGTTTTGGCTGTCCCTGTGATAAGTATACCACGGCTTAGACAATGTTCAACAAACCCATCACGGTAGCTGGCAGGCAGTGTGACTAAAAGTCTATCTACATGTGAGCCACATTTCAATTCATAGCCATTCTCACCCTCCAAAGAATGAAGCATGCCCACAAGACTGTGTACCGAAAGCGCAAAGTTATCAAATGCTTCAGCATCCCCTACTCTGACCGGTGGAGAGTTCAATATAGCTCCAAGCTCACTCTGTACGAGTTGACGAGGTTGCCCATATTTATCTTGGAGGGCTTGCAATGCCGTTGTGTACGGAGTGGGGTCATGAATGTAGGCTTGTGCTAATTTGTAGGCACTTGGTAGCTTTAATCTGTCTAGAAGCACTTGATATTTAAACTGCTCCGTAAGATGAGCATGGCCACCAATGAGACTGTCTAGTGCCATTTTGAGTAAGGCAAAGTCTGACTCTTTACCACTATCAAATTTAGGCAGTGCTGGCTTGGGTATACCATATGAGCTGGCAATCAACATGTCCATCATATTGACTGGGCCTGGTGGCTGTACACCTGGAGCACTAGGCACTGATAATGGCTGTGAGCTAAACTGCAATGAACCCTAACAGGTTGATGAAACTGACCTGTTGGAGGATGAGGTTGGGACTCTGCTGGGACTAAAAGGGTAGGAGGCTGGGCGTAGCTGGTCCCCGTTGAATCTTGAGACTTGTATGGTCGAGCTGGAAATGTAAGGTTAGCACCTGACTGACCTAGACTAGGGGTTTGTCTATCAAAAGACAAGGATGGCTGCACCGTTGTAGGAGGGTAAACATCTGCAGTAGGCAATTTCACCTGTTGGGGACACACACGTGGCAATGCTACAGTATAGATAGGAGAAGGAACAACAGTTACAGATTCTGCGTGTAATGGTTTGGGTGTAGAGAGAGATGTAATGTGCTCAGGAACAGAGTATGCAACCATAGGCTGAGTGGTGACAGGATTACTCTGATATGTGTAAGATGTAGAGTGCTGGGTATTATCAGAAAACTGATGTGATGTGTGGTGAGCAACCTCTACCTTCTGTGAACAGAGTATATCAGTCTGTACCTGTCCTGGGTCAAGTTCACCTCTAGTTTGTGGAACAGCTGCTGCATTTTCAGTCTCTGATTCTCAAAGAAGTGATGCGATGAGGCGTGCTTTCTCTAGCTCCATCTCCTTTTGCTTAATGCGACACTGTCTTTCAAGCTGTTTGGTGATCAGTTCTTTGGTCTTGTGTGCTGCACGAGCCTCTTCATCTAGCTGTCGACTTCTCTTCTGCTGCTCTCTGAGTAAATCTTCCCTCTCATATAGGGCTAGGCATGCTTGTTGATCCAGGAACTCACACTGCTCTTCCGCTTTGCTCTCCTCCACCATCTGTCTCTGCATCTCTTCAAGCTCCATGCTCTTCAGTTTCTCCTCTACAATAGCTGCCTGTAGCTCTGTCAGTCGTGAAGCTCTTGTCCGGCTGGATCCATCACTTCTGCTGGTCTTTGTTCTGGATTGGCTGTGATGTGAACTTGCAGATGAATGTGCTGAAGGAGGTCTGCATGCCACGGGCACTTCGTCCGGTTGTGCAGCTGGAATGGCAGCCACTGGCATCATACTGCTGGCATCTGCACTGGAAAGTGGAATGTGGCTTGGTTGATACCCAACATCATAATCACTTAAGTAGGCTGGTGGATGTCGCTCCCGCTGAGTACGAGGCCGCACAACTGGCGTGGTGACCTCCTGCTCTGACTGCATGTTGTCTTCAAAGGTACTACCATCCGGCTCGAAGGACCATTATGTAGAGGCGAACCTCTGGATTGTTCTGGTAGACCCTTGAAAACTGGTGACACCGGTAAGAGAGTAAAGGGCTCAGAGTTACATCCAAGAAAGTTTTAATGAGTTGGGTTTGAACAAGTCACGTTGGTGAGCATAAATGTATACAGGCACAATGTATTACTGGCTTTAGGTGGGATGTGTGTGTATGTGGTCTGAAATAGAAGAAAATTTTGGAAATTACATACAAACAATATTACTGTATTTCTATTAACATGCTACAGATATTAAACATCCTGAATAACAGATAAATAACCATCAATTATCTGAAATTCGCTAACAAATTCACAATTATAATAGTGCTGCATTTCCAATTATCTTAAATTGGCTAACAGATCAAGATTTATACGTTATAATAACAACAACAACGCACTATTGCACGTCTCTGAAACTAACATGTTATCTTCCCAATGTAGATTAACAAATCACGTCATAATGTGCAAATATACACTTACAAGATTAACATAACATCATCACAATAACATCAACATAATTAACATACATGTTTCTGCTAGAAAATGTGAAAATAAACTTACTTTTCTGCATGAACGCACACAGCTTTAAAGTTTGGATGCTCATCGTGACCCAGCGCGTGTGGCGTATAAAGCGCAATGTCTTAAAGGGAAGGTGTATAGGTATCAGTATATCAAGAAGATATGTGCCCTCTAGTGGATAAACATGAAAGTGAAACTAAAGGGAAAGACTTTCCTACACGCGGCGTTGTGTTTATTCTGGGCTCACCTGCTTGCGTGTAGTTGTTTTAATAATGAATAGGAGCATGTTGAGTTTAGTCTTTATCATCTTCATCCGTTATGCCACATGCCACGTTTTGTGAAGGAAAACACTATGGCTGCGTCCGAAAGCTCTAAAATGCTGCCTTCGGAGGCAGCATTCCAAGGCAGGAAGGTATCAAGGCACGTCCGAATTCTAATTCTGCTTCACTTCCTGTCTCCGGAGGTACCTTCATCTGATGGAATTTTGAAGGCAGCATAGATGTATCCTTCGCTGCCTTCGATTTCCCACAATCCTGTGCGTGTGCGTCATATAGGCTATATAAATAAAGATATTCTGGTGAAATTAGACTTGTTACTTTATATAATAGATGAGATCTTGACCATAATATACTTTATGAATCGTAATAGTGTAAAAAGCATAATAAATAATATTGTTTGTAATAATAGTATTTAATAAAATATTAGAAGGGATCAAATGAGTAGTGAATAAGAATAATATTTACAGTATACTACCAATAATAACGAAACAGCCAAATAACAATGACCTGTTCTGCAATATTACTTGCATCAGTGCTTTTATTTTTTTAAGCCAAAAGTAGCTAGCTGCCATTCTCAGTCATCTTCTCCGACGCACAGACCTTCGGTGGGTAATGACATTGAGGTCTTTATGTATTATTAAAACATTTATATACAGCTGTATAAAATCGTTTTTCTACAAATTCTACAACATAACCGTTAGGTAACCTAGCAATGGCGTCACGTTCTGCTGCCTCTTAAGTCTGTCCGAAACGGTTTCTAGAGTTGCCTTCGCAGCCTTCGAAGTCACTGCCTGATAAGGCAGCGAGGCAGCAAGTCAACTGACTAGGTTTTCGGACGCAGCCGCCTACATATACATTATTTTAATAAACTGTATATCGAATTTGATCTTTTAATTGCATCTTAATACATTAAGCCATAAGTGTTAATCTATATTCTGAGAGACTTCATAATCTCTCGTTCATATTCTGCTTCATATTCATATTTGTTTATTTTCTGCTGTTCTGTGGCCACGGATTTGCGGGTCTTGTTTTTATCTTCTACAGATGACTCGCAGGACCCTGTATGTTATGCTAAATTAGTTTTAATCGTTTAACCACAGCGTCTTGTCTCCACTGGCAACATGCACCTTTTGTGTGGGTTGCAAGTGAAGTGCAGGTAGCAGAGAGTGCAGGTGGCAATTGCGAGTGACATTGTAATTTGGTTTCTTTTTACTTGTCTTCACCACCTGGCTACTGTTGTAAAATGTTGAGAGATTCAATTAAAAAAATAAACAACTAAAATAAAGTAAAAATAAAATCGACTGCAAGTGACGTCAATTCCGGAAGTGCAGTCGTCTGAGAGTGCAGGTGTCTGAGAGTGCAGGCGCAGATGTCTGCAGCCAGACCCTTCTCCTACAGAAGGGCTGAGTCAGTCACGGGCGTGGCACACGTGATTGTTGTCATGCGGTGAATCTGGCCAATCGTGAAACAGCCGTTGATGCCATATGTGAAGAAACTGCAGCGGCTGAGTCAGTCGGCGCTCGCCGCTATCGCGGTACTCTGATGCCATATGGACAAAATTTCTAACCGGCATGCACTGCTTCAAGTCAGAATTTGATCGAGCTGCGCAGCGCTGCGTTAAGTCGAACACACCTAAGGTTTTTGTCCTTTAGTGATTCTGCATATTAATATCAGGTGTCTTCAATAATGGTCAATCATCACTAAATGAATCGCTTAATTACCTCATTAACTTTAACACTACTTCAGTATTCATTTGAACACTCTTGAGTATGGACTCAAATAAACTACCGGGAGAGTTCATTTTAACACGGGTTTTTTTTTTTTTTTTTTTTTTGTCTCTGTCTCTAGAATTTTCTTCTCTCCTGGATTTAATGTTGCCTTTACATTGTAAAGAGGTCCATCTTTGTTTCATGAAGTACCATTTTCAAACTGAGTAGTCAACGAGTTCTCTAGTTATCTATCATATTATTTAAATGTTATTTGAGTTAAATGTTTATTGTAAACAGGTATTTACTGAATTTATTTGTTGTTGTTGTTGTTTTTAAATGTATTTGCAGTCTGTGCAGTATTTGCAGAGGTCACCAATCCTCGTATTAATCACAAAAATTTGCCAAAAAATAAACAAAACAATTTAAAAAATTACAATCGTGTTTTCCAGTCAAGAGGGTAAACAGAATATTTATTTATTTATTTATTTTACCATACATGTTCAAGGGGACACAGTTTATTTAGTTTGGAAAAAAATCTTCAATGAAAAATTTCAAAGTAATATTTTTATTCATAACAATGTGTAATACCATGGGATAACTATTTTTTACCTGTTCTTTGAGGTTTTGTCAATATTATTCTGTAGGCTAGTAATCTAAAAATAGGACCCCTGTGCATTTATCTCTAATTTACATCTTCAAAACCAAATTACATTAATTATACATGTTTTTTCTCAGTTAAAAAAAAAACTGAGTGAAATGATGCAAAAGCTTTGAGTGTGGATTAGTAATCTGACCCCCTGGTATTAAAGAGAAAAAAATGCTGACCCTCATCACTATCAAATTGCTCATTCCTGCTGTAAAGGTGCAGAATGACAGAAATCACATTCTGAAAAGCTCCTATCCTCTTAAGGGAAACAGCAGGTAACCACTGAATGTGTTGAAATGTTTATTGCTTTCATCGTATATCCTTCTGCCAGACCAAAGATTCACATAGACGACATCTCCAACCTCCAGGATCAACACAACTCCTTTCGAGGAGTTTAAAACACCCTGACTCTGATGAGCATGTGCCGTAACCACCCGCTGTCCATTCTTCATAATGGAGGCAGTTGATGCCTCTGAGTTAACACCAGCGACAGAGAAGCTGAACCAGTACGCTCCTTTCAGTGGGGCTGTAAAAATACCTGAATCAAATAACAAGAGATAAAGAGAATTAGCTGTTTCCTGTATGATTGCTTAACTACCAAACACAGTGTAATAGTTTTGAAACATTGCAGTTCATTTAATTCTCTTTTTCACATTATACAACTGCAGAGAGTTTTGAACAAAGCAGAATGATTCTCATCTGAGTTTCATGGTTCTATTTCATTGATAATTACCTGTTATTGGGTTGTAGGCATTTCCTACATTTGTGTAGACGTTCTTGTAGGTTAGTGTGATATCAGTGGTAAAAGGACCAACATGTCCACTGCCAGATTGCATCAGTGAAGTTGAAAATGCTATCTCTCTGTCTGTGATTGAAAAACAATATTTTGATATACTACTGTATTACGCTGCAAATGTTACATTATTCAGACACGCTGTATCACCTCTGTTTTCCTTTTTCAGCTCCTCCACTTGACTCTGAGTAAGGTTTGAAATTTCTGTGAATTAATAAAAATTGTTCAGTGATTATAATGATTATAATACTTATTGTAATAGACAAAACAGAATTTACACCTTAAACAGACAGTTTTACACTAACAATTTCACTATACAGTGCATCACAACTGTGTTGTACTCTGAGGATCACTGATAAAAGAATGAATATTTTGGTGAGGTACCATCAGTTTTCTTGTTCAGCTCTTCCAGGATGAAGGTCTGTTGTTCTGCAGCTTTCTCAGTGTCCCTCAGTCGCATCTCTAAGGCTTATTTTAGTAGAGAGATAACACAGTTCACACTCAGTTTTACACTATTATTTACACTATGCAGTGTATTACAATTGTGTATTACTCTGAGGATCACTGATAAATGAATGAATGTTTTAATGAGGTACCATCAGTTTTCTTGTTCAGCTCTTCCAGGATGAACGTCTGTTGTTCCCTCAGTCGCGTCTCTAAGGCTCTGATGTTTGCTTTCTGCTCTGTAACGGTGGCGGTTAGTTCTCTCAGTGCTGCATGGATGTCAGGGAAGCTCAGATGACAGTATTGTTGGCTGTCAGTTGAAGTTTCATCTGTTGGAGATGGATTCTGTCTGCTGTCCTCAGAGCTGAGCTGTTGACTGATCTCATTCTCAGCGCGCCCTCCATCGACCTGCTGCTGTACCACAAACAGCAGCAGGATATATAACAAACCCTTCATTCTTCACTGATGTTTGTGTCCAGCTCTTGCTCTGCAATCCCCACAGCTCCTCATGCTCTATTTATAGTGTGCTGATTTACTGTTTTTTGTCCTTTTTATTAAGCTTCAGATAAAAAGTAGTTCCAGTTAATTTTTAATCATAGTTAGTTGATCTTTAGCTCTATTCACAATGTTTGTGCAACGTGTCCTCCAACCATTATGGACCTATATAACCATATAGGTCGTTTGTCACTTCTTGTAAATATGGTAGTTTACTAAATTAGCGCTCCTACTCACTTAAAATAGTTGGGTTAAAAATGACCCAACAGATAACCCAATGGTGGGTTACTATAGCACCTACCTAATGTTGGGTTATTGTAACCCAGTGGATTGGGTAGTGAGTTTTACCCAATGCATTGGGTCATAAAATAACTATGTAATTGTTGCTATGTAATTAAAAAATAATATACAGTATACAAATATTTTGAAAACACTTTAATTCCATTACATTTAAAGTTGCAAGTACTTTAAATGTAACTGGTTGACACTGTGTTATTAATCACTTCCTGCAATTGTATCAGTTTACAAGATAAATATAAATTCACAAATAAACAAACAGGACAGCTAGTACAGACAATGCAATAACAGTGGCAATAGGTTTGGGAGAGTCAATGTTCAATCTGTAAAATAACTGAAAGCATGTATCAACTGCTTGTAAAAGATGGTCTTGCTTCAGTGCCATTTCTCCCACAATAATGAAGACTTGATTTTATCCCAAAACTGCAGGAAATGAGGGAAATGCCTTTGTTGCTCCTCCTCCTCCAAATACAGAATGACATTTGTTCCAACCTTTAAACTAAATTTAAAATGGATAAAATTTAAATGGTAAATATGTACACATCCATCGGATCAAATAACACCAAAAAAAAAAAAAATAAAATAAAATAAAATAAATAAATAAAAATAATATTATTATATATGTCATAATGTCATATGTCATAAATGATGCACTTACCCACTTTGTATGGCAATGAAGGGAGGATATCTGGCAGGGTTTTAATGCAACTTTGTTGCAATCTCCAAGACCATCTTAAATAGAAAGAACAATGGATTAATCTCCAAACAAGAATGGAAAAAAATCTGCACTTTTTAGAGCCATGGTAGCAGTCTTTCATTTGACTTCTTACTGTTGTAATAATGGATTAATGTCTGTTATATATCAGTTTGATTAGCCAGGTTACAAGAGTGGAGTTTGTATCATTGTATACAGGTGTGGGGATTTTTGAACTCATTCTGCGTGTTACATTGTTATGCTAGTCAGTGGTAACGTGTGTGTATCAACGTATGAGTTATGCAAAAGCTATATCACGCTTGTAATTGTACTGTTAGACTCTGTAAAAGCAGGCTGTAGTCATCTGTGGACTCATGCCCTGATCTAGACTGATCTAGAATCTAATGCCAAATTCACATTTCAAAGAAGCATTTTTGAAAGTAGCATGTGTCTCTACATACTGTTTAATGCTGCTCTGAATGACATAAATGGATTTACAGAGCAATTACAAGTACACTCAGATTCTGAAACGGGTCAGAGCTGGAAGTTAGTCTACCTTTTATGCTGCATAGCATCTATACAGAGCCTTAATTCAGCAATGTAAAGACACCTTTACAGTTCTCTTGTTCGTGTGATATTTGCTCAAAGGGTTAGTTCACCCAAATCGTTTGTCATTATTTACTCATCCTCAAGTTGTTCCAAACCTATATGAGTTTCTGTCTTCTGTTGAACACAAAAGAAGATTTTGAAGAATGTGTTTTTATTCATACTGCGAAAGTAAAATATATTTTGCAATCAGTAGAAAAAAAAAGAACAGAGATGTGAAACAACATGAGAATGAATAAATGATAGCCAAAGTTAATTTTTTATTGGGGTGAATTAACACTTTGTGTTGGTGTGCCTGTCAGTACATAATGTAAAATATTACAATTTGGCATGAAAATACAGAGCAGGATTTGCTCACCAGAGGAAATAACCAGAAGGTCCAAGGCTGTCTTCTTTGTCTTGCAGTATGTGAATATTTGTTGAGACTCATGCCCTTGACATGTGGGTATACTACACCTTAGTCCAGAGCCATCTAAAATGAACAAAGAAAAAGGGAACAGTTAAAATCTAACATTGACATAGGATAATGACATTTCCTACTTCTGTTCAAAATATAATTAAAATCTTGCGTGTTATTATCTATCAATTGAAAAACAGAGACATGCATTTTTATGTTTTGTGAGTTCCATATCCTATTCTAATTAACTAACCGGTTTAATACAGTACACCAACAATCACACTATGAAAAATATTAGACAAATCATTCCAAACAGCAAACAGATCAAAACCGTACTACATTATAACAAGATTATGACTTCACACAATCGCATACAAAATTAAACATGAGAACATGATAAATAAAATAAATATCAATTACTATATGAATACTTTAAACCCATTTTTATTGTACTTAATATTTTCTTTTTCACAAACTGTTACATACTGTGTATATATTACAAACTGTTTGAACTTTTCTAAAAGTTTTTTATGTTTGTGCGCTTGGAAATGGATCTTTAATTAGCCTTATTATTTTGCATTTAAGCCGCTTTTTGAGCATAAATGTAATTACATTCTAAAAAAAGGAATTGTTGCATGTAAATTATTTTGCTTCATTATCATTTAACCCATAACATGGTGTACTTTCACCAAAGTGTTATAGTTAAGACGTGTATGGGGTTTTGACACTGGAACTTTCAGGAACGTTTAAAATTGTGTAAAAGCATCCTGTTCAGACCCTATTATATAGTAGATACAAACAGTAATAATTTAATTTCACATGAACAGCTGGTATGTCACAATACCTTGAAACCGATAATGGTGTCTTTTTATAATTCATGATAATAATGCTCCGTTCTCTGCCATGTTCCGTTTTTTCGTGGTTGAAGTAGCGGCGTGTAATCAGTGTAAGTTAGCTCAAAATAATCACGTTACAATCACGTGATTGATCTGGTAACCAGCAACTTTCTAGAGATAAAATGTTTCATTTCTGTTTTGTAGCGTTTTAATTTTACACTGTAGTTTGCTGACAAAAGGACGTGACATATAATTTTTCTTATATCTTTAAAGTACATTATCCAAACTCTTCAAAACTTTTAATATATGAAGAACAAGTCATTCTGAGGAAACATGCTTAGTTTTTTATGGATTTATAATGTTCTAAAGGCTAACAGAAAATTGAAAACTATCAGATATTTCAGCTGGTTTTCCACTAGATGGATCATAGGATAAGAAATATTTTTTGAATGATAAGATGGTTTAGTCTTTTCATTTACATTTGTGATTTTGCCTGCATTACTAAACTTTAATGCAGGCAAAATGATTTCACAAATGCTTATAGATCACAATCATTTAAAAAAAATGTTTATAGATAATTAAAGGTTTTGGTAACACTTTACAATAAGGTTTTATTTGTTCATTTGTTATGAACAATATATTTTGACAATTTTTTTAAATATTTCTTAATGTTAGTTAAAAAAAAGTATCCATCTTAGTCCATGGTACATTAATCTTAACAGATACATCTTTACATTTTAATAAATAATGTATTAGTACATTTTGAACTGAACCCTCTATGGTACAGAATTCTATGGTACAATTAATTTCTACTTATTTCCTTGTATATATACATATTTGGGGTTTTCATTAGTTGTCAGTTATAATCATCAAAATTAAAAGAAATAAACACTTGAAATATATCAGTCTGTGTGGAATGAATGTATACATTATACAAGTTTCACTTCTTGAATGGAATTAGTGAAATAAATCAACTTTTTGAAGATATTCTAATTATATGACCAGCACCTGTATATATCTAATCAAGGTCTGAAGGCTTACTAAGAAGCTATAGGGGTAGGTGAGTTTTATTAGGGTTGGACCTGAACTCTGCAAGGTTTCAGCTCTTCAGGACTGGAGTTTGCCACCCCGGAGTTCAGTGACTCAAATTACGGTTATGTTAAAACATAATTATCACCACGTGACTTTTGACTTTTGCTCTTGGCTTGTCTGAACAACAAAAACTAAACAAAAGCTGATTAAAAAAAATGATTTGTCCTGTAGTGATTCTGCATATTAATATCAGGTGTCTTCAATAACGGTCAATCATCACTAAATGAATCGCTTAATTATCTCATTAACTTTAACACTACTTCAGTATTCATTTGAACACTCTTGAGCAGGGGTGCTCAACCCTGGTCCTGGAGATTGACTTTCCTGGAGAGTTCAGCTTTAACCCTGACCAAACACACCTGAACCAGCTAATTAGGATCTTAAGGAGCACTTGATAATTACAGACAGGTGTGTTTGATTAGGGTTGGAACTAGTGTTGTCAAAAGACCCGGTACTTCGGTACCAAGTCGGTACTAAAAAAATTAAATGTTACGGTACCAGGTTTTCTTAAGTACCGGTGGTACCGAGCACCCGGTCAACCCGGTTCTTACTGCGCTATGCGAAAAGTGCGCAGTTGCGTTTTCTTCATAAAACCACAGAGACACGGCGACCGGCGGTGCTGCTGATGCGGCTGCTCTGAATCCGCTTGTTGTAAAGAAAGGAGGAAGGAGCCACGCGTGGAAATATTTTGTATTTGCGACTGATGACAAGAGCAACATCATAGATCATCAGAAACCCATTTGCAAACGGTGCATCGAAGTTCTTTCTCAAAAGGAGGAAATACAACTTAATAAAACACCTCAAAGACCGACACCAAAATTTAATGAAAGAGTTCAAGCAGGTAAGTTTTCGTTTAATTTTATATTTAGAGCTTTTGTTATAAAAATTATACCTTAAATAAACATCGCCATTTGCTTAGTTAATCGTTAGCATAAGCGCGGCTAATGCTAACGCGAGTATTAGAATAAACTTCTTTATTACGTGTTTAATGCTCTTATAGCGTTTATTTAAAAAAAAAAAAAAAAAAAAAAAAAAAATACAGGACATGATAGTGTGGTATTTTTACACACCTGAGGCTTTTAAATGACCTGTGTGGCTAAAATATGTGTGTTAGAGAACAAATGTACAAATGTATGGTTAATGTTTATAGCCTTAAAATCGGTCCATCAGAAAAGCATGGCTATGAAATATAGTTTGCGCAGTTTGATTAAATACAAGTACAGTCAAATACAGTCCTGTATAGTTTGGTAAAAGATACTATTCATTAACATGACTTAATATTATCTAACATCAAGTTACAGTGAGTGAACATTAATTAATGTGTGTGAATGTTGTTTTATACAAACATTTGATGGTTCATGTTTGTTCATTGTGCGTGAAATAATGTTAACAGATACAATTTTTAATTTAAAATAAATTAATACATTTTGAAATTAAGAGAATAATTGCTATGTAACACTTGTTTAAGTCATGTTAAATGTTATCTTTTTGTAAAGTGTTTTTAATACTACAGTTTCCGTCTGTGTAACATTGATATCTTACACTCAGTATAAGTAATCTTATCTAACTTTGTTATAAAAAGCTGAGGTTTGTTATTTACTGAAAAGTTATATATAAAGTTCTGTTTAGCTGGTGTCAATCTAATATTGCATTTAGTCAGACTCAGTCAATTGTTTTACTCAAGTATATTATATTTTCCTTTTACAGCTGCAGGCTGAAGAAGACCACGAACCAAACTCCTAAGCAGACAACGGTTCCAGATGCTTTTCAGCAGCAGAAGTATGACAAACTCACCTGAGGCAAGAAAACTGAACCGAGCTGTTGCTGAATTCACATGTATGGATCAAGTGTCAGTTTATACAGTGAAAAATGGGGATTTCAGCAAATGCTTCACCTCAGCCCAAAATACCAGCTTCCAAGTCAAAACTTTGTTTTATTTTTGTTTGTTATAAATAAAAATAGTGTGTTGTTCAATTCATGTTTTTGTGTTTTGATTTTGTACCGAAATTGGTACCGAGAACTGTGGATTTTCACTGGTATTGGTACCGAATACTGAAATTTTGGTACCGTGACAACACTAGTTGGAACTAACTCTGCAGGAAAGTCGATCTCCAGGAAGAGGGTTGGGCACCCCTGCTCTTATGGACTCAAATAAACTACCGGGAGAGTTCATTTAACCCTTTTTTTTTTTTTTGTTTTTTTTTTTTTTTTTTTTTTTGGTCTCTGTCTCTAGAATTTTCTTCTCTCCTGGATTTAATGTTGCCTTTACATTGTAAAGAGGTCCATCTTTGTTTCATGAAGTACCATTTTCAAACTGAGTAGTCAACGAGTTCTCTAGTTATTTATTATATTATTTAAATGTTATTTGAGTTAAATGTTTATTGTAAACAGGTATTTACTGAATTTATTTGTTGTTTTTAAATGTATTTGCAGTCTGTGCAGAGGTCACCAATCTTCATATTAATCACAAAAATTTGCAAAAAAATAAAACAATACAAAAATGACAATCGTGTTTTCCAGTCAAGAGGGTAAACAGAATATTTATTTATTTTACCATACATGTTCAAGGGGACACAGTTTATTTAGTTTGGAAAAAAAATCTTCAATGAAAATTTCAAAGTAATATTTTTATTCAGAAAAATGTGTAATACCATGGAATAACTATTTTTTACCTGTTCTTTGAGGTTTTGTCGACATTATTCTGTAGGCTAGAAATCTGAAATAGGACCCCTGTGCATTTATCTCTAATTTACATCTTCAAAACCAAATTACATTAATTGTACATGGATTTTTCTCAGTTAAAAATAAACTGAGTAAAATGATGCAAAAGCTTTGAGTGTGGATTAGTAATCTGACCCCCTGGTATTAAAGAGAAAAAAATGCTGACCCTCATCACTATCAAATTGCTCATTCCTGCTGTAAAGGTGCAGAATGACAGAAATCACATTCTGAAAGCTCCTATCCTCTTAAGGGAAACAGCAGGTAACCACTGAATGTGTTGAGATGATTATTGCTTTCATCGTATATCCTTCTGCCAGACCAAAGATTCACATAGACGACATCTCCAACCTCCAGGATCAACACAACTCCTTTCGAGGAGTTTAAAACACCCTGACTCTGATGAGCATGTGACGTAACCACCCGCTGTCCATTCTTCATAATGGAGGCAGTTGATGCCTGTGAGTTAATAATACCATAGACAGAGAAGCTGAACCTGTACGCTCCTTTCAGTGGGGCTGTAAAAATACCTGAATCAAATAACAAGAGATAAAGCAAAGAATTAGCTGTTTCCTGTATGATTGCTTAACTACCAAACACAGTATAATAGTTTTGAAACACTGCAGATCATTTAATTCTCTTTTTCACATTATACAACTGCAGAGAGTTTTGAACAAAGCAGAATGATTCTCATCTGAGTTTCATGGTTCTATTTCATTGATAATTACCTGTTATTGGGTTGTAGGCGTTTCCTATGTTTGTGTAGACGTTCTTGTAGGTTACTGTGATTTCAGCGGTAAAAGGACCAACATGTCCACTGCCAGATTGCATCAGTGAAGCTGAAAATGCTATCTCTCTGTCTGTGATTGAAAAAAACTTAAGCAATATTTTGATATACTACTGTATTACGCTGAGAATGTAATTTTACAATATTCAGACACCCTGTATCACCTCTGTTTTCTTTTTTCAGCTCCTCCACTTGACTCTGAGTAAGGTTTGAAATTTCTGTGAATTAATAAAAATTGTTCAGTGATGATTGTAATACTTATTGTAATAGACAGAACAGAATTTACACCTTAAACAGACAGTTTTACACTAACAATTTCACTATACAGTGCATCACAACTGTGTTTTACTCTGAGGATCACTGATTAAAGAAGAAAATGTTTTGGTGAGGTACCATCAGTTTTCTTGTTCAGCTCTTCCAGGATGAACGTCTGTTGTTCCCTCAGTCGCGTCTCTAAGGCTCTGATGTTTGCTTTCTGCTCTGTAACGGTGGCGGTCAGTTCTCTCAGTGCTGCATGGATGTCAGAGAAGCTCAGATGACAGTATTGTTGTCTGTCAGTTAAAGATTCATCTCTCAGAGTGTCTGTTTGAGATGGATTCTGTCTTCTGTCCTCAGAGCTGAGCTGTTGACTGATCTCATTCTCAGCGCGCCCTCCATCGACCTGCTGCTGTACCACAAACAGCAGCAGGATATATAACAAACCCTTCATTCTTCACTGATGTTCGTGTCCAGCTCTTGCTCTGCAATCCCCACAGCTCCTCATGCTCTATTTATAGTGTGCTGATTTACTGTTTATTGTCCTTGATTTATTTTGCTTCAGATAAAAAGTAGTTCCAGTTAATTTTTAATCAGAATTAGTTGATCTTTAGCTCTATTCACAATGTTTGTGCAACATGTCCTCCAACCATTATGACCATATAGGTCGTTTGTCACTTCTTGTAAATATGGTAGTTTACTAAATTAGCGCTCCTACTCACTTAAAATAGTTGGGTTAAAAATGACCCAACAGATAACCCAATGGTGGGTTACTATAGCACCTACCTAATGTTGGGTTATTGTAACCCAGTGGATTGGGTAGTGAGTTTTACCCAATGCATTGGGTCATAAAATAACTATGTAATTGTTGCTATGTAATTAAAAAATAATATACAGTATACAAATATTTTGAAAACACTTTAATTCCATTACATTTAAAGTTGCAAGTACTTTAAATGTAACTGGTTGACACTGTGTTATTAATCACTTCCTGCAATTGTATCAGTTTACAAGATAAATATAAATTCACAAATAAACAAACAGAACAGCTAGTACAGAAAATGCAATAACAGTGGCAATAGGTTTGGGAGAGTCAATGTTCAATCTGTAAAATAACTGAAAGCATGTATCAACTGCTTGTAAAAAATGGTCTTGCTTCAGTGCCATTTCTCCCACAATAATGAAGACTTGATTTTATCCCAAAACTGCAGGAAATGAGGGAAATGCCTTTGTTGCTCCTCCTCCTCCAAATACAGAATGACATTTGTTCCAACCTTTAAACTAAATTTAAAATGGATAAAATTTAAATGGTAAATATGTACACATCCATCGGATCAAATAACACCAAAATAAATAAATAAATAAATAAATAAATAAATAAAAATAATATTATTATATATGTCATAATGTCATATGTCATAAATGATGCACTTACCCACTTTGTATGGCAATGAAGGGAGGATATCTGGCAGGGTTTTAATGCAACTTTGTTGCAATCTCCAAGACCATCTTAAATAGAAAGAACAATGGATTAATCTCCAAACAAGAATGGAAAAAAATCTGCACTTTTTAGAGCCATGGTAGCAGTCTTTCATTTGACTTCTTACTGTTGTAATAATGGATTAATGTCTGTTATATATCAGTTTGATTAGCCAGGTTACAAGAGTGGAGTTTGTATCATTGTATACAGGTGTGGGGATTTTTGAACTCATTCTGCGTGTTACATTGTTATGCTAGTCAGTGGTAACGTGTGTGTATCAACGTATGAGTTATGCAAAAGCTATATCACGCTTGTAATTGTACTGTTAGACTCTGTAAAAGCAGGCTGTAGTCATCTGTGGACTCATGCCCTGATCTAGACTGATCTAGAATCTAATGCCAAATTCACATTTCAAAGAAGCATTTTTGAAAGTAGCATATGTCTCTACATACTGTTTAATGCTGCTCTGAATGACATAAATGGATTTACAGAGCAATTACAAGTACACTCAGATTCTGAAACGGGTCAGAGCTGGAAGTTAGTCTACCTTTTATGCTGCATAGCATCTATACCTTAATTCAGCAATGTAAAGACACCTTTACAGTACTCTTGTTCGTGTGATATTTGCTCAAAGGGTTAGTTCACCCAAATCGTTTGTCATTATTTACGCATCCTCAGGTTGTTCCAAACCTATATGAGTTTCTTTTGTCTTGAACACAAAAGAAGATTTTGAAGAATGTGTTTTTATTCATACTATGAAAGTAAAATATATTTTGCAATCAGTAGAAAAAAAAGAACAGAGATGTGAAACAACATGAGAATGAATAAATGATAGCCAAAGTTTATTTTTTATTGGGGTGAATTAACACTTTGTGTTGGTGTGCCTGTCAGTACATAATGTAAAATATTGCAATTTGGCATGAAAATACAGAGCAGGATTTGCTCACCAGAGGAAATAACCAGAAGGTCCAAGGCTGTCTTCTTTGTCTTGCAGTATGTGAATATTTGTTGAGACTCATGCCCTTGACATGTGGGCATACTACACCTTAGTCCAGAGCCATCTAAAATGAACAAAGAAAAAAGGAACAGTTAAAATCTAACATTGACATAGGATAATGACATTTCCTACTTCCGTTCAAAATATAATTAAAATCTTGCGTGTTATTATCTATCAATTGAAAAACAGAGACATGCATTTTTATGTTTTGTGAGTTCCATATACTATTCTAATTAACTAACCGGTTTAATACAGTACACCAACAATCACACTATGAAAAATATTAGACAAATCATTCCAAATAGCAAACAGATCAAAACCGCACTACATTATAACAAGATTATGACTTCACACAATCACATACAAAATTAAACATGAGAACATGATAAATAAAATAAATATCAATTACTATATGAATATTTTAAACCCATTTTATTGTACTTAATATTTTCTTTTTCACAAACTGTTACATACCGTGTATATATTACAAACTTTTTTAAACAACTTTTCTAAAAGTTTTTTATGTTTGTGCTCTTGGAAATGGATCTTTAATTAGCCTTATTATTTTGCATTTAAGCCACTTTTTGAGCATAAATGTAATTACATTCTAAAAAAAGGAATTGTTGCATGTATTTTGCTTCATTATCATTTAAACCATAACATGGGTGTACTTTCACCAAAGTGTTATAGTTAAGACGTGTATGGGGTTTTGACACTGGAACATTCAGGAATGTTTAAAATTGTGTAAAATCTAGCATCCTGTTCAGACCCTATTATATAGTAGATACAAACAGTAATAATTTAATTTCACATGAACAGCTGGTATGTCACAATACCTTGAAACCAATAATGGTGTCTTTTTATAATTGATGCTCCGTTCTCTGCCATGTTCCGTTCTTCGTGGCTGAAGTAGCGGCGTGTAATCAGTGTAAGTTAGCTCAAAATAATCACGTTACATGATTGATCTGGTAACCAGCAACTTTCTAGAGATACATTGTTTCATTTCTGTGTTTCGTAGCGTTTTAATTTTACACTGTAGTTTGCTGACAAAAGGACATGTAGTTTTGAATAAAAAGGCGACTTACCTTCACTCAGAATGGACGCGACACCGGATGAAAGAGGCTCCGCTGGTCTTAAAGGCGAGCGCGTCGGCCAAATATCTGAAATGCATGAAAAATTTCCCCCAAAACTGCCGAGACGAACAGAAAAAGTAAAGAAATCGTTTTTATACATTTGTAATTAAATTTTAACCCAACTGGTTGCGTTGTTATAGAAATAACCCAACAAAGTGACCCAACATGTTTAACCCAGATATTGGGTACAGTAAATAACCCAACGTTTTTTAGAGTGTATGGACAGCATGACACTTTCATATTATTGCATTGTGCCCTTTTTTGCATCATAATTTGGGTTCCATGTAGCGCATTGCGTTATAACAGCACAACTAACATGGGTTCAATCCCAGCGAGCACCAAAGCGTCTGCCAAATACAAAAAAGACATTATTTTTACAGCAGCTAGAGAGCACTTATCTGTAAAAAATAACTCGTAATGAGCTGCTTGCACATATGACCCATGGGGTTGTTTTTGGAGGAGGGCCATCTGTGTTGGTGGTATGTTAATCACAACATCTTTTTTTAAGCTGATATAGATTGTCACACCACTTTCTGATATCCATGTGCATACCTTACAAAGCTTACCAGGTTTACCACATTTATAACATGACAAAAAGAAACTAGGTGTAATTTGCATAAAATTTGTAAGTCATGTTTACATATATAATGTTGATGCATTGTGGCAATACTACTGAAACAGTGTGCATTTACTTCTTGGCCCACTATAATAAGTATCTGACAATTCTTTAAACTAAAGAACCAGTTTTACATTTATTTCTGTGGTGACTGTTATCATGCCACAGATGGAGTTGCTGATGGACTTAACTTGTGTTAAATCCACAAAATTCCTTTAAATGTTATTTCTCCCAGCATGCAACAACATCCTGTATCAACAGAAGGAGAACTGAATAAATGCATGATGTTTGTAAAACTCACCACATGGTTTAGAGCATTTTAGTAAAGTTATTCAACACAAAACTTGTCAATGACAAGTTGTAAATTCATTTTAAATTCAATGACATTACAAAATGAAATGTAATTATTAACCCGACTTACAACTTATCAAGTGCAAAAATGCCCTAGTTTCTGGGAAAGTGATTTACACTCATAAGATAACGTGTACAATGACTTGTTTTACAGTATCATGTGAGCTGTGTTTTTACATGATGCAAGTTAGTTATTACTGGTACGGCTGTAGTAAAGCACACAATGAAGGAGATGAAGAACGAAAACAGTATTTATTTTAAATATAAAAACTGTAAACTTTGGAGATTGCAGGAGAATAACACTAACCATATGTCTCGCTATTCTCAAATTTCAAACATTAATTTTATGAATGTTTATTAATAATGTGATGTCGGATCAAACTAAAGTCTGCTTCACATAGCGATTCCAGAAAATACATGGATAACGTATCCCCTGATTTGTCCCGGAATCATTTGATTTTGGTTCATTCACAATGCCTGGAATCTGTGCTTGCTTTCACGCACAATCCGTAAAGATCCAATAAAGACACGTGACATTTGGATGTGACATGTAAATCGATGTGTACCGTTAAACTGGCGAACGACCTCAGGTAGTTTTTATTCGCACTATACTCTCTGTGTAATAACGAAAACATTTATTTCAGTTAAAAAAGGTGTCCATAATTCTCATTATTTTTTAGTAAACAAAACCACATCTCCGCCATTTATGCATACAGAGACAAATGTAACATGCAGGATTCATATTTAAACCGTATTTTCGTGGAGGAGAAATGTTGAGGAATAGTGTTTCTCAACGGGGGCGTTCAGAGAGCATCGGGGGGGCGCTCAAAGCAATATTTTTGAAAGGGGGGCGCTGTTCTTGGGGGGCGTTTGGTTAACGGGGTCATCGGATGCCCATTTTCCACAAGTTGATATGATTCTTTAGGGTCTTAATGAAAAGTCTATAATATACTTTGGTTAAAAATTCTCAATGGTTGTGTAAAACAACACCCTTTTTACCTTGTCAGAATCAGCGCTGCAAAATTCATCTTGTTCTGGTCAAGGTTGCTGTAAAATGTTAATGAGCTCTGCTCGCCCCGCCCCTCTCTTCTCTCTGTGGAGTAACAAGCCAGTTTACTTTAGCCGCATTTAGTCATGTTTAGCTGCTAAACTTGCTAACTAGCACATTATTAGGAAAGGCAATTGCAAAGATTCATTACTTACTTAGGCCCATAGCTCCCAAGGGAGCATAGGCCATCGACAACACTTCGCCATCTATCACGGCTCTGGGCTGTCCTTTCTGCCTCCGTCCAGTTGGTCCCAATCTGCTTCAACTCCAAGTCTGCGTCTCACTCCCAACTGTTCCTGGGTCGGCCCCTCTTCCGCTTTCCCTGTGGATTCCAGTTTAAGGCCTGGCGCGTGATGCTGGAGGCTGGTTTCCTCAATGTGTGTCCTATCCAGCCCCACTTTCTTCTTAGAATCTGGCTTGTTATTGATTCTTGTCCCGCTCTCTGCCATAGTTCTTCATTACTGATCTTGTCTGGCCACCTGATTTTGAAGATGCGCCTCAGACAGGTGTTGAAGAATGTCTGTATCTTCTGCTGCGTCGCTTTGGTCATCCTCCAAGTCTCTGATCCATAGAGTAAGACCGATTTGACGTTGGAATTGAAGATGCACAGTTTTGTGGCCGTAGTGATCTCCCTTGACGCCCAGATGTTCTTTAACATGACAAAGGCTGATCGCGCTTTGCCAATTCTGGCTGTGACATTTCGGTCTGTGCCCCCCCTGCGTGTCAACAATGCTCCCCAGATACACGAAAGACTCGACTTCCTGAATTGGCTCTCCACCTACTGTGACTGGTGTACTGACAGTGGTGTTGATCTTCATGAGTTCTGTTTTCCTCCTGTTTATCACGAGCCCTGTCCTAGCTGATGTTGTTGCCAGTCGTGTGGTCTTGTCTTGCATCTGGTTGTGGTTGTGTAACAGGAGTGCCAGGTCGTCAGCAAAATCGAGGTCTTCCAGCTGCGTCCAAGGTGTCCACTGTATTCCATTGTTCCTGCTTGCCGTCGTCGTCTTCATGATCCAATCGATGACCAGCAGGAAGAGGAAAGGCGACAGTAGGCACCCCTGACGGACTCCGGTTCTGACCTCGAAACTATCTGACATCTGGCCTGCATGAGCTACCTTGCATGTCACATCTTGATAGGTGCACTTGATGAGGGAGATGAACTTCTTGAGTACTCCACAGTGCCTGAGCAATTTCCACAGCGTCTACACTGTCGAAAGCCTTCTCATAGTCTATGAAGTTGATGTAGAGGGGGGGAGTTCCATTCCAGTGACTGCTCTACGATGATGCGTAGGCTGGCAATTTGGTCGATACAGGATCTGTACCTACAGAAGCCTGCCTGATGGTCTTGGAGCTTGGCATCCACTGCCTCTTTCATCCTCTCCAATAGTTCTCTGTTCAAGACTTTGCCAGGCACTGGCAAAATTCATAAGAAAAGTCCAAAATTCATAAGAACTCCTTGCAAAGGAAAATGGTCTGCCACATCCTAACGCTGCCTCTACACTGGATGCATCAAAGCGCACTTTCTGTATTTATTTGTCAACTTGTCGGTAGGGCAAGCTCGTGGAATGCGTGGAATCCCACAGAAATAGAACACGGCATCCGTTTACTGTTCTCACGCTCAGTTACTGAAGGACTGATTATAAAAGAATTACCTGTTGCGCTGTTCGCTGCTAGTTTACACCAATACTCCCGCTTCTAGACTAGACGGTGTGTAATTTCCTTAGCAACGACTTTTTACTTAAGTGTTCGCTTGACTTTCTGTAGCGCAGCTGACGAACTTTCCGTCAAAACAATAGCAAGCATTTAGACACGATAAAGTATATGTTTTTTTTCTTGTTTAGAAAAAAATTAATATGAAAGCTTTTTGTTTGCTGATTGGCTGCAGCTGGTTTGAATGCCAAATTTCTAAAGAGTTTATTCATTCCACACATTCTACATGGCCTTTTTGCTCATTGTAATAATAATGTTTTTAAAAGCCAAGTCAAATCAAATACGTGATAAATGGCATGTGACATTCAATCACATATTTAAAAAATAATAATTATGTGTGGGATAATGTGGGCTGTTATATTTGGGTTCAAATGCATGCTTTTAAAATAGGCCTATATATTCTAAAAAAAATATAGCCTATAATATACACTACGATTAAAAAATAAAGGTCAGTAAGATTTGTTAATTGATAAAAAGGTTGCATTTGTTTGTTTAAAAAATACAGTAAAAACAGTAAATCTACCATTTGAAAAAAAAAAAAAAAAAAAACTTTCTATTTGAACATATTTTAAAATGTGTTTTCCTCTCATGCTATGCTTCATTACTCCAGCTTTCAGTGTCACTTGATCTTTCAGAAATCATGCTGACTACAACAAATATAAATCAGAACAGCACTAAAATAGTAACTGTTTTGAAAATGAGGAGCATATTTTTCCCATCTTTCTACAACCCCAATTCCAGAAAAGTTTGGACGTTTTGGACGTACAGCACAGCCAATTCATTCAGTAGAAAAGAAAATTGTGTGAGGAAAGCAAGCGTGGTTAAAACATTTCTAAAAAAAATTTAAATCAGTAGATTGGGATATTTCAAGAAATTGAGATCACGTGAGCAAGTACGACACGAGAACATTTTGAAGGAACTGAAAAGGTGTGCGGGTAATTAATCGGGGTGCAGGGTGCATTCAGCCTGGCCGACTTGGGGATATAGGTTGGATCTGTTGGAGACGTCCGACAGATAGAGTATAGGCACCAACGGGAGCCCACGGGGGAAACGAAGCCATTATGAGGAAATCCCAGAGCAAGCTCGCTAAATATGATACACCGGTATTTCATCAAATGAGAAAATTATACGGCCAAAAATGCATGCAAGATATGGATAAGTTGGTTAAATATCATGATTTCCGAAAGAAGGTACACTAAGTGCTACAAGGTTTCTTTTTCAAACAACGCCTATGATAGATTAAATTCAATTCAATTCAAATTTATTGGTATAGCGCTTTTAATGATACATATCGTTGCAAAGCAACTTTACACGAAATTGACATTTTTACAATATACAGTGGGTACGGAAAGTATTCAGACCCCCTTAAATTTTTCGCTCTTTGTTATATTGCAGCCATTTGCTAAAATCAATTAAGTTCATTTTTTTTCCTCATTAATGTACACACAGCACCCCATATTGACAGAAAAACACAGAATTGTTGACATTTTTGCAGATTTATTAAAAAAGAAAAACTGAAATATCACATGGTCCTAAGTATTCAGACCCTTTGCTGTGACACTCATATACTGAACTCAGATGCTGTCCACTTCTTCTGATCATCCTTGAGATGGTTTTACACCTTCATTTGAGTCCAGCTGTGTTTGATTATACTGACTGGACTTGATTAGGAAAGCCACACACCTGTCTATATAAGACTTTACAGCTCACAGTGCATGTCAGAGCAAATGAGAATCATGAGGTCAAAGGAACTGCCTGAAGAGCTCAGAGACAGAATTGTGACAAGGCACAGATCTGGCCAAGGTTACAAAAACATTTCTGCTGCACTTAAGGTTCCTAAGAGCACAGTGGCCTCCATAATCCTTAAATGGAAGACGTTTGGGACGACCAGAACCCTTCCTAGAGCTGGCCGTCCGGCCAAACTGAGCTATCAGGGGAGAAGAGCCTTGGTGAGAGAGGTAAAGAAGAACCCAAAGATCACTGTGGCTGAGTTCCAGAGATGCAGTCGGGAGATGGGAGAAAGTTGTAGAAAGTCAACCATTACTGCAGCCCTCCACCATTCGGGGCTTTATGGCAGAGTGGCCCGACGGAAGCCTCTCCTCAGTGCAAGACACATGAAAGCCCACCTGAAGGACTCCAAGATGGTGAGAAATAAGATTCTCTGGTCTGATGAGACCAAGATAGAACTTTTTGGCCTTAATTCTAAGCGGTATGTGTGGAGAAAACCAGGCACTGCTCATCACCTGTCCAATACAGTCCCAACAGTGAAGCATGGTGGTGGCAGCATCATGCTGTGGGGGTGTTTTTCAGCTGCAGGGACAGGACGACTGGTTGCAATCGAGGGAAAGATGAACACGGCCAAGTACAGGGATATCCTGGACGAAAACCTTCTCCAGACTGCTCAGGACCTCAGACTGGGCCAAAGGTTTACCTTCCAACAAGACAATGACCCTAAGCACACAGCTAAAATAACGAAGGAGTGGCTTCACAACAACTCTGTGACTGTTCTTGAATGGTCCAGCCAGAGCCCTGACTTAAACCCAACTGAGCATCTCTGGAGAGACCTAAAAATGGCTGTCCACCAACGTTTACCATCCAACCTGACAGAACTGGAGAGGATCTGCAAGGAGGAATGGCAGAGGATCCCCAAATCCAGGTGTGAAAAACTTGTTGCATCTTTCCCAAAAAGACTCATGGCTGTATTAGATCAAAAGGGTGCTTCTACTAAATACTGAGCAAAGCGTCTGAATACTTAGGACCATGTGATATTTCAGTTTTTCTTTTTTAATAAATCTGCAAAAATGTCAACAATTCTGTGTTTTTCTGTCAATATGGGGTGCTGTGTGTACATTAATGAGGAAAAAAAATGAACTTAATTGATTTTAGCAAATGGCTGCAATATAACAAAGAGTGAAAAATTTAAGGGGGTCTGAATACTCTCTGTACCCACTGTATGTAGTAGTAGCTTGATGTACATATGGTAGAGATGTGTGGTAAAGATCAATTAATGACGTAATCAAACAGACAAAGAACACTATAAATTAGTAGCAGAATTCGGTAGTGCTGTATGTTGTTTCAGGGTTGGTATTATCTGAAGTCCTCTGTGGGGTTGGCATCATCTCAAGTGTTCTGGATCCACACTGGAGCTTGTGAATTCCTAGTTACCACGGGATGTCAATCCCATGGCAAAAACAAAGAACAAATAGGAACATAATTAGCGTAGCTGCTGTTCAAACTAAGAAAAAAAAGATTTGTTAAACCAGAGCTAAAAGATTAATAATGAGCATTTGATCAGATATAACTGCAGGAAAAGTTTATGAGATGCATTATTTGAATGCTTGGCTAAAAAGATGTGTCTTTAATCTAGATTTAACCAGAGAGAGTGTTTCTGAACCCCGAATGTCATCAGGAAGGCTGTTCCAGAGTTTGGGTGCCAAATGTGAAAAAGCTCTACCTCCTTTAGTGGACTTTGCTATCCTAGGTACTACCAACAGTCCAGAGTTTTGTGACCTTAGGGAGCGTGATGGATTGTAGCGTGGTAGAAGACTAGTTAGGTACGCAGGAGCTAAACCGTTAAGTGCCTTATAGGTAAGAAGTACTATTTTATAGCTGATGCAGAACATAATAGGTAGCCAGTGCAGAGACTTTAAAATTGGGGTAATATGATCATATTTTCTTGACCTGGTAAGGACTCTAGCATTGAAGATGCAGGACAACCACCTAGTAGTGCATTACAATAGTCCAGTCTAGAGGTAGTGAATGCGTGAACTAGCTTTTCTGCATCTGAAACAGGTAACATGTTTCGCAGCTTGGCAGTGTTTCTAAGATGGAAGAATGCTGTTTTTGTAACATGAGAAATATGATTTTCAAAAGACAAGTTGCTGTCTAATATAACACCCAGGCTTTTGACTGTAGTGGAAGTAACAGTACATCAGTCTAGTTGTAAATTGTAAGTCAAAAGATTCTGTGTATTGTTTTTAGGTCCAATAAGTAATATCTCTGTCTTATCTGAATTTAATAGCATTAAATAATAAAATTATTAGTCATCCAATCTTTTACATTTTTAACACACTCTGTTAACTTCGATAATTCAGAAGTTTCATCTGGTCTTGTTGAGATATATAGTTGAGTATCATCAGCACTCAATGGAACAATGGAAACTAATCCAGTGTTTTCTAATAATATTATCAAGGGGCAGCATGTATACTGAAAATAGTAGAGGACCTAGAACAGATCCTTGTGGCACTCCATACTTTACTGGTGATAACTGAGATGACTCCCCATTTAAATAAACAAAGTGGTAGCAATCAGACAGGTAGGATCTAAACCATCTTAAAGCCTGCCCTTGGATACCTGCATAATTTTGTAGTCGATCTATTAGTATGTCATGATCTATAGTGTCGAACGCAGCACTAAGATCAAGTAAATCTAGCAATGAGATGCAGCCTTGGTCTGACGCAAGAAGCAAGTCATTAGTGATTTTAACAAGTGCAGTTTCTGTGCTGTGATGGGGCCTAAAACCTGACTGAAATTCTTCATAGATATCATTTTTTTGCAAGAATGAGCACAGTTGAGCAGATACAACATTCTCTAAAATTTTAGACATAAATGGAAGATTAGAAATGGGTCTGTAATTTGCCAGTTCACTAGGGTCTAGTTGTGGTTTCTTAATAAGAGGCTTAATAACCGCCAGCTTGAATGGTTTAGGGACATGACCTAAAGGTAACGATGAGTTGATAATATTGAGAAGCGGTTCTTCTGCCACAGGTAACAATTCTTTCAGTAATTTAGTGGGTACAGGATCTAACAGGCATGTTGTTGGTTTAGACACAGTGATAAGCCTTTTGTTCAGATGGTGGATGAGAAAAATGGGTTTATGACTTCTGTTCTCTTGCAGCATCATGGGGACAGACTGCGACCTGTGGCCTATTTTTCAAGCAAGTTAGATCCAGTAGCAGCAGGTCTGCCACGGTGTCTGAGGGCGGTGGCGTCTGCTGAGAAGGCTGTGATGGCGTCTAGAAAATTTGTAGGGACCTGACATTGATGGTGCAAGACGCAGTGTCCATGATTCTGCAAGAACAAAAAACATCGCACTTATTGATGTATCGTTGGTTACGATTCCACACTATCTTGCTCGATATGCTGAACATAACCTTTAAACGCTGTACAACCTTGAATCCTGCCAACCTCCTTCCGACAGAGGAGGATGGGGAGGAACATCACTGTTGTTTGACAGTGCTCGATCAAGTGTGTATGCCACGTCCAGATATTTTGGACACACCACTTGAAAATTGCAAAAAAAAAAAAAAAAGTCCTCTTTGTGGATGGTTCCGTGGTCAGAGATCCACAAACAGGTCAAAATAAAGTGGGCTATGCTGTAACGTCAGAATTTAAAATAGTGACCTCTGGCTCACTGCCATAAAACTATTCAGCACAAGCAGCAGAGCTTGTGGCTTTAACCGAGGCGTGCAAACTCATGACAAATAAATGCGTCACCATTTACACTGACTCACGTTACACTTTTGGAGTTTCGTATGATTTTGGAGCACCGTGGAAACACACGAAAATTTTTGAAGTCAGATGGGTGCCCAATATTACATGCTCCTTTAGTGGCAGCTTTACCAGAAGCCATTTTGCTGCCAGACGAGATAGCCATTTGTAGATGTGCAGCACACACGAATAACAAAGATTCCCCTTCAGAAACTCGAGCTGCGTCACAACGCTTTGGTGAATGCCTTCAGCGTGAATACGGTCTGAATCACATGTGTAATCAGTCCAATAGAGAAGCGAGACGTCATAGGTGGCTGACGTCACGGACCAGAAAGCTATAAAGCACGTGTGCTGGAACCGGCATTCAGCTTCATTCATTCAGCGAAGCGCTCTGTGTGTGTGTCTGTCTAACGTGCATAGTGTCTGTTTTTCTGTACTAGTTTGTACCACTTTATTTTGAGACACTATGCCAAAAAAGAGTCAAAAAGAGAAACACTCTGATAAAAGCAAGCCACGTTACAAGCCGTGTGTTCCTCCCTGCTCGCCTTTTATTCCGAGCGGGGATACACACAGTTTGTGCGTGGTTTGCTTGGGAGCGGATCACGCAGAGTCGACTCTCGAGAGGAACGCTGGTGAAGGCAGGACCGTTGAGGGCAGCCCCTGCTGGGGACGGGCGGGTTGCACCGCATTCCACGGTGTCCGTCTCTCCTCAGTGCCCTCAGGAGACCATCATGCGCACCCTGCCGGTGTTCCAGGACGCAGCCACCCCTGCGGGGGTCTCTAGAACAGTTAGTTCGGTCGGTTCCTGCCGGTGTGTTGTTACAGGACACCGAGCTAGCAGTTCACACAAATCCGGTCTCGAGAGACTGGTTCCCCTAGTAGAATATTTGGCAGCGTGAAAGCTACTGCCAAATGTATCTGCATGGGTCCTGCGTACTGTAGAGCGAGGTTATCGCATCCAATTCGGCGCTCCGCCACCACCTGTCAACGGGGTCTTTCCCACCGTGGTGAGCCCCGAGCAGGGTCTGGTAATGGAACAAGAAGTAGAAACTCTGTTAAGGAAGGAGGCCATCGAGGTGGTCCCTCCTCACGACAGGGAGTCCGGGTTCTACAGCCGGTACTTCATTGTTCCGAAGAAGAATGGGGGTCTGCGTCCCATTTTAGATCTGAGGCTACTGAATTAATCAGTAATGAGATTGAAGTTCAAAATGTTGACTATCAATCAAGTAGTGTCACAGATCAGGTCTGAGGACTGGTTTGTGACGATAGATCTGAAAGACGCATACTTCCATATCTCCATCCTTCCTCAACACAGGAAGTTCCTGAGGTTTGCTTTCAGGGGCGAAGCATGCCAATATCGGGTTCTTCCGTTCGGCCTAGCACTCTCCCCCCGCACTTTCACGAAGTGTGTGGATGCTGCTCTGGCTCCGCTTCGACTCCGGGGCATCCGCATACTCAATTACATCGACGATTGATTGATTCTGGCTCAATTGGAGCACATGGCGGTTCAACATCGAAATGTTGTTCTCGCTCATATGAAAGAGTTGGGGTTGAGACTGAACGCCAACAAAAAATGTGTGCTGTCTCCATTACAGAGAACCACTTATCTAGGAGTGGTGTGGGATTCGACCACGATGCAGGCACGGTTGTCACCTGCTCGGATCGAGTCGATCCTCACTGCAGTCGAGAGAGTGAAAGAAGGCCGGTCACTCACTGTGAAGCAGTTCCAGTGACTGCTAGGTCTGATGGCAGCTGCGTCCAACGTGATACCTTTTGGCCTGCTGTACATGAGACCCCTACAGTGGTGGCTCAGGACCAAGGGGTTCTCCCCAAGGGGAAACCCGTTCCGCATGATCAAGGTCACGCTGCGATGCCTACGTGCCTTAGACATGTGGAAGAAGCCTTGGTTCCTGTCTCAGGGCCCGGTGTTAGGAGCTCCTTGTCGCCATGTAACGCTAGCGACGGATGCGTCTCTCACCGGTTTGGGTGCGGTCATGAGTGGCCACTCCGCCCGTGGTCTGTGGAGTGGTCGCCATCTCACTTGGCACATCAACTGCCTGGAGATGCTGGCCGTGTTTCGAGCATTGAAACACCTTCTCCCAGACCTAATAGGCCGCCATGTGTTGGTGCGCACCGACAACACAGCGGTGGTGTATTACATCAACCATCAGGGAGGTCTGCGTTTGCGCCCCTTGTACAAGCTGGCGCACCAGATCCTTGTGTGGTCCCAGGACAAACTCCTCTCGCTGAGAGCAGTGCATGTGCCTGGGCATCTCAATATGGGAGCAGACATCCTGTCGAGGCAGGGGCCGAGGCCCGGGGAATGGATGCTTCACCCCGAGGTGGTGAAGCAGATTTGGAGAGTTTTTGGCCAGGCTCAGGTGGACCTCTTCGCGACTCAAGAGAATGTGCAATATCCCCACTGGTTCTCTCTGACTCATCCAGCTCCACTGGGGCTGGATGCCATGGTACAGACGTGGCCGAGGCTTCGTCTGTATGCCTTTCCCCCGATCGCTCTGCTCCCGGGAGTTCTGGAGAGGGTGCGCCGGGACGGGGTCCGTTTTTTATTAGTAGCCCCATACTGGCCGGCCCGAGCATGGTTCTCGGACCTGATTTCCCTCCTCAACGGCTCTCCATGGGAGATTCCCGTCAGGAGGGATCTCCTCTCGCAAGCGGGAGGGACCATCCTTCACCCTCGCCCGGAGTTGTGGAAGTTATGGTAGCTTCTGGTCTCTCAACCGAGGTTGTTGAGACCATTCTTCAATCCAGAGCTCCCTCCACGAGGAAACTATACACTCTGAAGTAGAAACTTTTCACTTCATGGTGCGGACACCGCCAGCAGGACCCAGTTAACTGCCCAGTTGGTACAGTGCTGGAGTTTCTGCAGGATCGGTTCTCCGCAGGGCTAGCCCACTCCACCTTGAGGGTTTACGTGGCGGCTATTGCGGCCTACCACGCCCCACTTGGTGGCCTTTCAGTGGGCAAAGACCCCCTTATAGTACGTTGGGACCTACTTGGGACCTCGCCGTGATGCTTGAGGCTCTTTGTAGGCCTCCTTTTGAGGCTACTGAAGAGTCCTCTGATCATCATCTCTCGGTTAAGACTGTCCTTCTTTTGGCTTTAACGTCTCTCAAGAGAGTAGGAGATCTTCAGGCCCTCTCTGTGAGCCCCCTTCCCACTTAGAGTTTGCCCCTGGCATGGCTAAAGCTTTCCTTTACCCCAGTATGTCCCTAAGGTCCCCTCTTCAGCACCACGGCCTGTCGTACTCCAGGCCTTCTGTCCTCCTCCCTTCCGGGAGCCGGACCAGCAGAAGCTTAATTGTATGTGTCCAGTTCGAGTGCTGGACACATATGTCCACAGAGCTACCCTGTGGAGGAAGTCTGATCAATTGTTTGTCTGTTATGGCCCCCCAAATAGGGGTCTTCCTGCTTCCAAACATTCTCTTAGTCGCTGGATAGTGGATGCTATTTCTCTAGCTTATGAGTTCTCTGGCCTTCCCTCTCCCTTGGGGGTTAAGGCCCATTCTACCCGAGGCATCTCTGCCTCAAAAGCTTTTATGTCGGGTGTCTCTATGCAAGACATCTGTGATGCTGTGGGGTGGTCCACACCCTTGACCTTCGTCAGGTTCTATGACCTAGACCTGCGAGTCGCTCCTGGCTTCTGTCCTTCGTCCTAGCACACACTAGGCAGGGACTTGGAATTATGGGGGTGTGGGCATATTGTTCCCCAAAGCGTTGTGACGCAGCTCGAGTTCCTGAAGGGGAACGTCTGAGGTTACGACTGTAACCCCCCGGTTCCCCGAAGGAAACGAGACGCTGCGTCTCGTGCCATACTTCCTGCATCCCTGCGAGCGTTCGCTTCTTCCTTAAGCTGAATGCCGGTTCCAGCGCACGTGCTTTATAGCTTCCTGGTCTGTGACGTCACCCGCCTATGACGTCTCGCTTCTCTATTGGACTGATTACACATGTGATTCAGAGGGTTCTGAAGGCGTTCCTCAAAGCGTTGTGACGCAGCGTCTCGTTCCCTTCGGGGAACTGGGGTTACAGTCGTAACCTGAGACGTTCTGTATCAACAGGAAACGTCAGAGCAGATGCGGCAGCGAAGGCTGCGGTGGCTAAACAGTCAAAAGAAACAGAGTGTACCCTGTTATCTGAAAATAACATTGATGTTTCTTCTTACTTACAGAGCATGCAGACTTTTTCTTTAGGAGCAGAGAAAAACCAGGGGGAAAATCTGGGTGTACACTGACCAATGGTGTCTGGATGAGCTGTGATGGCAAGCCTTGTTTACCTCGACACTTCTTTCCTCATTATGCTAAGACGATGCATGGGTTGGACCATGCATCGAAAGGGGGAATGGTTGTACAAATTAAAAGAACTGTGGTTTACAAAGGGGTTCACAACGTTTTCAGAAAGTTTTTTTGTAAAAGATGTGTTATTTGTAACACTCATAATGTGGCAAAAGGGACAAAAATGTCCCAAGCAGCAGCAGTAGGAAAGGCTCTGTTGACTGACATTCAGCTCAGGTGGAGCAATAAAATGCTAAAATGCTATAAGTAAAAACGAATTGACCTAATGTTGTGAGGAAACTGGATTGATATGGGTTAAGGCGCTCCCAGTTGTTCTCATGGACATGAGAATGAGAAAGAGATCCAGGGTAAACGTGAGCCCATTTAAAATTCTCTTTGATAGACCACCATTTATGGGAATGGAAGGGGGCAAACAACAGCTGCCATCAACAGAATTAAGTGAGCATGACATGTTGAGTTACTGCAAGGAAATGTTTTCTGTTGTCTAATGTCTGTGTGCAGGTGAAAGCCACCTAGGGGAAAGTGGCTGAGACCCACTTGCACAACATCAAACCTGGTGACTTCACGGTGGTATAAGACCTGAGGAGAAAGATCTGGAAAGTAAAAAGGTGGCTGGGGCCATTAGAGGTGCTTCTGATCACCCACACGGCTGTGATGGTAGCTGAAAGAACCACATGGATTCATGCCAGCCACTGTAGAAAGGTCCCATCTACACCCCAGGAGGAGGAGCAGATGGAGTAAAGAGATTTGAGTCACATGACAACAAATGCCTGAGTCTGGTTTAAACACGAAGTGCTTTTACTCACATGAGAATGGCTGTAAAAGAGCCTGAACAAGCAATTAATGGTTTAAATGGTTAGCAAATTTGTGGGGAGAATGGGGATACAGGCTGTGTGATAATGTGTTGCCAGTTTTGGCAGGAGGATTGTTACTAGGCCTAACATGTATTTTTCAGCTTGTATCCAGCTCAGTACAGAGACTGGTGAAAACTAGTATATCCCATTAACTGGTTAAATTTGATGTACATCTTAATAACATGTTTTTGAACATGGGTGAAGATGAGCTAACGATAGTAGAAGTTACAGGGAAATGCACTAAATGACATAATGAGACAATAATTGGTATTGAAAGTATGGGGCATTTAGTTTTATATATATATATATACAGTACATATATTATTTTGCTTGCAAGAGAACCAGGGCCTGTACCCACAAAAACAACATTAGCATGTTTTCTCTTATTTCACAAATTTAAGAGGATGATCAATTATATGAAAATCAGAAATGAGGAATATAAATGTGATGTGATGACTTAAATTTGCTTTGAGATTTGAAATTGTAAGCAACACACTTATGTTTGGTGTCTGTGTAGCGACTGAGGGTCTGACCCATGTCAGGAATGCAACAACAGTGCTTATTCATTTAGGCCGGCTCACAGATAGCGAATGTGGTGATTTAGGATGATTCTAACCATTATTGTAATCAAACATTTTAATTTAATAGAGTGAGTAGTAATGAATTTAGTGAGTAGTTATCAATGAATGATAAAAAGGGGGTAATTGTGAAAGAGAAATTCATTTTACTCATCTATGTGCTTATGGAATATTTTGTAAGGTTCTGCTTTATTTAAACCTGCTATAAGAATGACATGAGAGAAGGGTATCAGGGCCCTCAATATAAAGATTTGAATCTTGGGAGTATGACGTAGCAGAATGTATTTATCTGACTCTTACTACGTGTGGAAAGTTACCAGTTAGGAGATGTAACCTTGAAGGCTAGGGAAGAGATATAAATTGGAGTGAGCCCTCCCTTCTTGGTCGCACTCTGCAGTAACCTGTGTTTCTGTATGACTGTCTGACCTTCTTTGCAAAGAATAAATTTATAAAAGACATTTGACTGAGTTTGTCTCTTACTTTGGTGAGAGTCGGTTTGATTTTGCCACAACAAGGACGAAGAGTTTTGTGAAGCTCCTCGCTTTTTATTTCTGTGACTGGAGCAGCAGCTCAGATCAGACTACTGCACCGATACATGAGGGTAAATCCAATGACAGTTTAATAATGAGCAACTGTTCCTCTTGAAGTCATATTTTTCTAAATGAGTATCCATTCATGGATACTCATTTGATCAGCAGGTTCAAAGCCCTCCAGCTTCAGTCAGTCCAGTATCAGCTCAGAACAGCAGAGTGGACTTGATAACAGAGTTTAAGTTTACTGCCCCAAAACATTACACACAGTACTGTCAATGTTTAAAACATCTACAGTTGTTCATCTTTCAACAGATGACATTCTGAGCCAGTATGAAATCATCAAAATGCTTGGTGAGCAATCCTTGAGGCACTGTCCCTTATTTAGTGCACTTGCCATGTTGTAAACGCAATAAATGTTTTGTTTTGTCATTCAGGTGGCAGTGAAAATTGCCAGCAACCCAAGGAACATGAAATACATCTATGTTGTAAATAGGCTATGCTCACTGCGCAATACAGACAACAGACAATATTTTTGTCCAAGACTGGACTTGGGAAAGCAGCACCATCTAACAATGATCTTTTTTCTAGCCTTGTCATCCCACACCCCTTCCGCTAGGGGTCGGCCTTGTTCTCCTTATTAATCAGGAGTCCAGAGTTCCAGAGATCATTCAGCTGCTGAACTGGCAGGACCTCCCTTACGAAAATGAAGTTTATTCAAGTGTGCCATACTTCTTTTAAACTAAAAATAGGAAAGTATACTTTCAGTCTACTTTTTATTTACTTCTTAGAAATGTGCTTTATGTACTTCTCAGAAATATACTTAAAATGACGTTTAAGTATACTTGACTTAGAAAAAGTCTAAATATGTTTGAGCAATATTGTTCTCCATGTTTTCATTGCTATATGGTAGGGGGCGCTATTACACATTTTCTGTACAGAATTTCCAAAACACAAACGATGCTTCCGCACATTTTTAACACGATCAGTCGTAAAACAGCATTAAAACTGTAACGTTATGGAATAACATGTGACCCATGACAAGGTAATAATGACTGCCAAGCTTTGTTGATTGACTCCATCTACGTTTTGATTATCACACTGAGTCAAATGCATAGTTTTGTTTTCAGCTTTTTGTTCCAAATGTTGTTTATTATTTTTTTATTATTATTTGTGCAACATACTCACATTCAAGTGTTCATAAAAAAGAATGCATGAAGCTAGAATAAAATGTTTTTGTGTACAAGCAAATACCCTGTTCTTTCTTTTGATGCTTTGTGTGTTCAGATATTCATATAACAAAACTTATACAAATTAATACCTAGCAGGGATATAGTAGTGTACTTAAAGTATGATGTAGAGTTCACTTAAAGAAAACTTACGAGTATACTTGCAGTATAAAACTGTTAAACTAGTAGTTTGCTGAGACTACTTCAAAGTGTACTAAAAATGCTACAAGTATTTCATTAGTAAACAATCAGTATATATACTGATTAGTTCACTTTCACTACAGCTGCAGTACAAACTAAAACATAGATATAAACTAATTGTGTACTCAGTGTTTACTACTGTTATACTTAAAGTATACTTAAATGTATACTTTCATAATGTATAACAAAATGGGCCAATTTAGACCCAAGGAGTATTGAAATAGTACACTTACAAGTATACTACTAGTACGCTGACATTTGTATACTTACTACATTAAGTATACTTAATAATATACTTGAACTTTACTTAAACATGAAGTATACTTCTTTTTGGTAAGGGCAGCCTGACCGTTACATCATGGTCTTGGAACTTCCCTCACCCTGCAAAGATCTGTGGAATTACACAATGCTTCAGGGAGTCAACAAGGAGTATTTAATTGGGACATTAAGATGGAGAACCTCCTGATCAACTTAGAAACGCTTGAGGTCAAACTGATTGACTTCGGGTGTGGGGATCTCCTGCAGGACTCTGGCTATGAACAATTTTGCGGTATGTATCAAGCATCACACCTGAAGTAACACTTGAGCCAAATGGCTATAAAAGATGGATGGATTTCTGAATGTACTGTGTAGAATAGCCAAGTCTGATAGCTTAATGCAAAGAGAGCAGTTTAAAATAATAATCTGACTCTCTCATCTTGTTCTCTCTTCCATTCCCTTGCTAAATGAAAACCCGAGCCAGCAGATTGATTTGGGGGAAATCCTTTTAACATGAATGGTTTAAGGTACTGAGCTTCACAGAGTTTTCAGTCACAACCACTCCATCTATCAATTTAGCATCACATGATCTCTCAATGCCTTAGCATTTTGTGAAGCTGAGGCAGTAATATTTGTGTCTGGTAGTATTACTTTTATATTTGGTGACCTCATATGTAAATGCAATGTAAATAGTATTTGAAAATTGATGTTAAATGTTGATGAGTATTTTTATTGTTGTTGTTGCTACTGTCATTATAAAATTATAATTATAAAGAATAAAAATAAATACACAAACTTTTTGGCTGACTTTTTGTTACCTATTTTCCACCAAAATGGTGTTTGGTTCTCAACATCTAGTCAGTCCGTCTCAAACAGCAACACTGCAACAGGGAGATAGTCTCAAATTAGTTAAAATATTGTAGCTTAAACCAGTTACAATAGCTATTTGCCACCAAATGAAATGTCATCAGAGAATACATGGAACACTTTATTTTAAAATATTGTTTTTTCACATTATTTTCATTTTCTACTTTTACTGGCAAATTTTTTATTATTTGTGTATGTGTGCATGCATGTTTTTGTGACATATCAGAACACAAATTTGTATAATGACATGGGTATGACAGGAGAAGGTGAATTATGAGGACATTCTGAGTGGCATAATTCAAAAGGCTTATAAATCATACAGAAAGAGTTTTTTTCAAAAAGTGAAAATGCACACAATTTCCTGTGAAGGCTAGGTTTAAGTGCACCCTTACCAAAAACAAGCATACATCAAGTTTATTTTATTTAACATACTTACATAAAGTTCAAGTATATTTTAAAGTATACTTTATATAGTAAGTATACAAATATCAGTGTACTACTAGTATACTTTTTTAAGTATATCACCTTTATTTATTTTTAGATATTTATATACCGCCTTTAACAATACAGAATTGTGACAAGGCGGCTGTACAGTATTAAACAGGAAATAGTACATCAACAATGCAAAGGGCAACAGTAAACACTCAATTTTCAGTTAATCAAATACAACAAAATAAAATACAATATTGTGTGAAGATAAAATGAAGATAAAGTGTCCCCAACTAAGTAAGCCAGAGGCGACAGCGGCAAGGAACCAAAACTCCATCGGTGACAAATGGAGAAAAAAACCTTGGGAGAAACCAAGCTCAGTCGGGGGGCCAGTTCTCCTCTGGCCAGACACAGAGGACTCACCAGGTCCCGTGGTCCTGTGCCGACAGCCGTCTAGGTGACGAGGTCTTCATTGGGGATCCGTCTCTGGGGCTCATCTAGTCGATGTGGTCTCTGCTGACATTCAGTGCTGTAGAGGTCATCTCTAGGTGCTGATCCACCGTCTGGGCTGGGTACGGACTGGATCCGGAGGACTGCAATGACCATCTGATCTGGATACAGACTGGATCTGGTGGTTAAGGTGACCTCGGAATAAGAAAGAAACAGACTAATATTAGCGTAGATGCCATTCTTCTGACGATGCACTGAGTACATCGGGTGTTATGGGAAGTGTTCCCGGTTCCGGTTGACCTAATTAGTGCAGCCTAACAATCCTTTAACGGATTTGAATTATAGAAATGTGTTAATGTGTTATGTGTAAGCAAGGTTAAAGAGATGGGTCTTTAATCTAGATTTAAACTGACAGAGTGTGTCTGCATCCCGAACAGTGTTGGGTAATTTGTTCCAAAGTTTGGGTGCTAAATAAGAAAATGATCTGTCGCCCATGGTTGATTTTGATATTCTAGGTATTATCAAATTGCCAGAGTTTTGAGAACGCAGTGGACGTGAGGGACTATAATGCGATAAGAGCTCGCTCAGGTACTGAGGAGCTAAACCATTCAGGGCTTTATAAGTAATTAGCAAGATTTTAAAATCTATACGATGTTTAATAGGGAGCCAGTGCAGTGTTGACAGAGCCGGGCTAATATGATCATACTTTTTGGTTCTAGTAAGAACTCTAGCTGCTGCATTTTGGACCAGCTGGAGTTTGTTTATTTAGCGAGCAGAACAACCACCCAATAAAGCATTACAATAATCTAATCTTGAGGTCATAAACGCATGAATGAATGTTTCAGCATTTGACATTGAGAGCATAGATCGTAATTTAGATATGTTTTTGAGATGGAAAAATGCAGTTTTGCAAATACTAGAGATGTGGTTTTCAAAGGAAAGATTGCCATCAAATAGCACACCTAGGTTCCTAACTGATGACGAAGAACTGACAGAGCAGCCATCAAGTATTAGACAGTGTTTTAGGTTATTACACGCTGAGGTTTTAGGTCCAAAAATTAACACCTCTGTTTTTTCAGAATATAGCAGTAAGAAATTACTTGTCATCCAATTTTTTAACTCAAATACACAATCAGTTAGTTTATCAAATTGGTATGTTTCGCCGGGATGCGAAAAAATATAGAGCTGAGTATCATCAGCATAACAGTGAAAGCTAACACCATATTTCCTGATGATATCACCCAAGGGTAACATATAAAGCGTAAAAAGTAATGGCCCTAGCACTGAGCCTTGTGGTACTCCATACTGCACTTGTGATCGATATGATACCTCTTCATTTGCTGCCACTAATTGATAACAGTCAGATAAGTACGATTTGAACCATGCCAATGCACTACCACTAATGCCAACATAATTTTCAAGTCTGTTCAAGAGAATGTTGTGGTCAACCGTATCGAACGCAGCACTAAGATCCAGTAGCACTAACAGAGAGAATCAACCACGATCGGATGATAGGAGCAGATCATTTGTAACTCTAATAAGAGCAGTCTCAGTACTATGGTACGGTCTAAAACCTGACTGGAAATCCTCACAGATATCATTTTTCTGTAGGAAGGAAGATAATTGTGAGGATACAAGCTTTTCTAATATCTTTGACAGAAATGGGAGATTCGAGATAGGTCTGTAATTAATTAATTTGTTGGGGTCAAGTTGTGGTTTTTAATGAGAGGCTTAATAGCAGCCAGTTTGAAGGTTTTGGGGACATTGGGGACCTAATGACAGTGATGAATTAATAATATTTAGCAGAGGATCCATGAGATCTGGAAGCAAGTCTTTTAGTAGCCTAGATGGAATAGGGTCTAGCATACAAGTTGTTGGTTTAGATGATTTAACAAGTTTATACAATTCATCCTGACCTATAGTAGAGAATGAGTGGAATTGTTCCCCAGGAGATCTATAGGACACTATCTGATGCGATACTGTAATTGACGGCTGCATGGTGACAATTTTGTCTCTAATAGTATCGATCTTGGAAGTAGTTCATAAAGTCATTACTGCTATGCTGATGGGCATAGTCAGTACCTGTTGGTTCTTTATTTTTTGTTAACTTAGCCACTGTATTGAATAAATACCTAGGGTTATGTTTGTTATCTTCTAAAAGAGTTGAAAAGTAATCAGATCTTGCAGATTTTAATGCTTTTCTATACGATAGGGTACATTAACGCCAAGCAGTACGAAAAACCTCTAATTTTGTTTTCCTCCAGCTGTGCTCCATTTTCCGGGCTGCTCTCTTTAGGGTGCGAGTGTGCTCATTATACCACGGGGTCGGACTGTTTTCCTTAATCTTTCTTAGGCGCAGAGGAAAGACCGTATCTAGAGTCCTGGAAAAGAGAGAGTCAATAGTTTCTGTTACATCATCAAGTTTTTCTGAGCTATTGGACATGCTGAGGAATTCAGATAAGTCAGGAAGATTATTCAGAAAGCAATCTTTTGTAGTAGAAGTGATGGTTCTACCACACTTGTAATAAGGAGTTGAATTTACAGTTTTATTTATCTGGAGTATAACGAGACTAGATAATGATCAGAGATATCATCACTTTGCTGCAGAATCTCAACGGCATTGACATCAATTCCATGTGACAGTATTAAGTCTAGAGTATGATTTCGAAAATGAGTGGGACCTGACACGTGTTGTCTAACTCCAATAGAATTTAAAATGTCTGTAAAAGCTGCTCCCAGTGCATCGATTTCATTATCGACATGGATGTTAAAGTCATCTACTATTAAGACCTTATCTGTAGCTAACACCAGCTCACATATAAAGTCAGCAAATTCTTTAAGAAAATCTGTATGGTGCCCTGGTGGCCTGTATACAGTAGCAAGTACAAACATGGGGGATTTATCATTAACACTTGTTTCTCTGGATAATGTTACATGAAGCACCATTACTTCAAACGAGTTATACTTGAAGCCCGCTCACTGAGAAACACTGAAAATATTGCTATAAACTGTAGAAACACCTCCCTCTTTACCTTTTAGACTTGGGTCATGTTTATAACAGTAATCATGAGGGGTAGACTTGTTTAAGATAATGTAATCATCTGGTTTTAGCCAGGTTTCTGTCAAACATAGCACATCTAGGTTATGATCAATGATCATATCATTTACAAAAAGCGCTTTTGTAGAGAGCGCTTTTGCTTACGGCTATACCACCCTGAGCGTGCCTGATCTCGTCTGTGCTGTAGAGAGGGACATGATATTCAAAAGGGCCAAGTTTTATCATTTGTTTCTCTGTATTATGTACATTTTTTATTTGTTGAACGTTGATTAGATTGTTACTCTTAAATTGGTTTGGATGTCTTTTTTATTGTCTAGCTCGGGGAACAGACACAGTCTCTATATGTGCTGAGAATTAACTGATTTTGGTGACATGAGACGGCTAGCAGACGGTCGGATTAGCCAGTCTGTCTGCTTCCTGACCTGGGCCCCAGTTAGTCAAGTGCAAACTAGAGAGAAGAGCGGCACCACCCTCTCTTTTCAACAGGTCAGGTCTGCCCCAAAAACTTGTCCAATTGTCTATGAAACCTATGTTATTCTGCGGGCACCACTTAGACATCCAGCCATTTAGTGACGACAGTCTGCTATGTATCTCGTCACCACGATACGCAGGGAGGGGACCAGAGCAAATTACAGTGTCTGACATCGTACTTGCAAGTTCACACACCTCTTTAACATTATTTTTAGTGATCTCCGACTGGCGAAGTCGAACATCATTTGTGCCGACGTGAATAACGATCTTACTGAATTTACGTTTAGCATTAGCCAGCACTTTTAAATTTGCCAAGATGTCAGGCGCTCTGGCTCCCGGTAAGATAGTGGGTGTCCAAAACGTGCTCCAAATGTGGGCTGTCGGTCACTCGCTGCTGTCTGGGGAAACAGAGATATACGTTAGTCAAGTGAACCATGCGGCTGGAGACCAGAGTCTGTCTTATGTTCTGCGGTGGCAGTCTTTATGGCTGTGGGCTGATTGACGGCAGCTGTGACTGATCAGCCTGCGGTGAGGACATGCAGGTGAATTGTGTTTGTTACCAGGGCGATGCTGATGAGTCCGGAGGCGTTCGTCACAATATACTTTTGCACATTTTGAAGTATACTCTCGGTAAACCACTAGTTTAATAGTTTTATACTGCAGGTATTCTCGTAAGTTTTCTTTACGTGAACTTTACATCATACTTTAAGTATACACGTCCCTAGTTAGGTATTCATTTGTATATATTTTGTTATATGAATATCTGAACATACAGAACATCAGAAGAAAGTACAGGGTATCTGCTTGTAAACAAAAACATTTTATTCTAGCTTCATGCATTATTTTTTTATAAACACTTGGGAATGTGGGTAAGTTGCATAAATAAACAACATTTTGAACTAAACGCTAAAAAAAGACTTATTACAGTCATTATTACCTTTTCATGGGTCGACATTTTATTCCATAACGTTACACAGTTTTACATATCCACGGTTTTGATGTTGTTTAATGTCTGACGATTGTGTTAGATTACATGTGGAAGCATTTAGTTTTGGAAATACTGTACAGAAGATGTGCAATATCACCCCTAGCGTATAACAATAAAAACACGGATTCTCAGAGCACAAGTATAGTTCAAATATCCTTAGACTTTTCAAAGTGTAAATCAAGTAAACTTCAATGTCATTTTAAGTATATTTCTGAGAAGTATATAAACCACATATCTGAGAAGTACACAAAAGTATACTGAAAGTATTTCTAGTTTAAAAGAAGTATACTAATAGCGCACTTGAATAAACAAATTTTTTTGTGAGGGTAGGGCGATAGAAAATATGGTTTGTACAGTATAAAAACAATAGGAGTCTGTGGAAAGTCCCCACAATTCACAAAAACAAACCTGTGTGTGTGCATGTCATGATAATGCTAATTTTAGAACATTCAAATAGGCAGGCTTACCAAGTAAACAAAGTAAACAGCGAGTGAAATTTGCATGTGCATTAAGAGACTATTAATTTACCAATTTAACCTTTTGTAAAGATCCACATTTTGATAATGACAATGTCAATATATAATGTTACATTTTTGAGCTATCCACCTATTTCTGAACGCGGAAGTCTCGCACGACTGGAGCAGTGCATTACAATTCCAGTCTCTGGTGTTTCATATTTTCCGAGAAGATAATATAATGTTAAACCTGTGCACATTTTCATATTTAGTTATATTAAAAAAAGTTTCAATTTCGTCTATTTTTATTATTTAATTTTTTTTTACCTTGTTTTAACATGGATATCTATGTAGACCGGAACACGAAAGCACCCAAACAGAAATTAGAATCCTTCATGGCGCCGCTCATCTTTCACTCAGAAAAAAGGTGGATTTTTTGTAATACAGCTATCATGATTATTCAACTTTTTTTGCATAGTAGGGTATGAAATTGTGTTAAAACACAAGTAAGCCTTTGATAAATGTATAACAACTCTAACGCTGTTACAGTTATATTTAGCCCATATATGTGCTAAAGTTATGACCTAATTAAAATATGGCTAGGTCAAAACAGCTCTTACAAAAGCTATAGAAAAGAAATTGTTTTATTATGTTTGAAAGTCTATGACTACAAAAAGATTCCAAAGGCACTTTAAGTCATAGAGATACAGTTGGCAGCCTTATTCATAGATTTTCCGCCATTGAATCAGCTCTCATCACTTGTTCATGTTTACAAATATAACAAAATGCATATTTATACTTGGCCTTGGTTAACTTTTTCTGGTCCAAAAGTGGTCCTTGTCTTGGCCTACCAGCTATGTCCCATGCCTTAAATGTTTCCTTCGCTTTTTTATTTTTTTATTTTGTATGATATGCTGATATATATCTTTTCCACCCTGGCTTATGTTTTCCCATAATATGTTTTAACATCTTCATCTGTAAGTTCAGACCAATCTAATTTTACCAAAGCAGCCCTCTTACTAATTCATTTCGGGCGGACTTTCAAACTCCACAAGCATTAAAAATGGTACATAATCAGATATAGATTCCCCAAAAGAGTTAAATTTCCCCAAATCCCCAAATTTTCATTAAATTATCAACTACTGTGCATCTGGCCCTATCCCCAACGCTGTCACCAACTCGCAGGCCATGGTGGTTATAGGATATAATCCGCATATTCAGATCAAGAGCACTCAGCGGCGGCAACCCGCTCTGTCACAGATGCACCTGATGTAGAGATTTATTAAAGTAACAGTAAAGAAAGATAACAGTAATTTTCTTATATCTTTAAAGTGCATTATCCAAACTCTTCAAAACTTGTAATATATGAAGAACAAGTCATTCTGAGGAAACATGCTTAGTTTCATGAATTTATAATGTTCTAAAGGCTAACAGAAAATTTAAAACTATCAGATATTTCAGCTGGTTTTCCACTAAATGGATCATAGGATAAGAAATATGTTTTGAATGATAAGATGGTTTAGTCTTTTCATTTACATTTGTGATTTTGTGATTTTCACAAATGCTTATAGATCACAATCATTTAAAAAAAATGTTTATAGATAATTAAAGTTTTTGGTAACACTTTACAATAATGTTTCATTTGTTCATTTGTTATGAACAATATATTTTGACAATTTTTTAAATATTTCTTAATGTTAGTTAATAAAAATATTCATCTTAGTCCATGGTACTGTAACAGGGTCACAGACGGAGGCGGAGACGTTGGATCCATGTGTGATTGTTTATTAGCGTAGTAAAACAGGCGAGGTTCAAACAACAGCAAACGGGAACAACCAGGGTAATCCAAAGCGTAAACGATAGTCCAGGCAAACTAGTCAATAGGCAGGCAGCAAAACAAGGGCAGGGTGAATAAACAGTCCGGTCGGCAACAAGAAACACGAAACAAGGAAAATGCTCAGGATTGATAGATAAACTAGTCAAAACTTTGCGGGGAATCGCCCGCAAAACCGGGGTATAAATGGCCGACTACAGGAAGTGACCCGGGAGACCCGGAACTGGAAGTGGGGGTCCCAGGTACGGGGCTGATGGGTAATGTCATACTAAAAGTCCGGTGATGGTTCCCGCTGACGGCGGTTAGAGGGAGCCACAGAGACTGCCGTGGTAACAGAGTCCCCGCCCCTGCGAGCGACTCCTGGCACGAGGAGGTGTCCGTCGCCGGGGTCTACCCCTTCCTCGGGGTGCTGGTCGATCTGGGTGATTTGTGTGGAATTCCGTGATGAGAGAGGGGTCCAGGATATCTCCGGAGGCGACCCATGATCTTTCCTCTGGGCCAAAGCCCTCCCAGTCGACCAGGTACTGCAACTGACCTCTCCGGCGACGGGAGTCCAGGATGGTATTAACCCGATAGACCTCCTCGCCGTCCACGATAACGGGGGGCGGTCCCTGGGAGGCGGCCTCTTCTAGGTTCTCCACTCCTTCCGGGTCGCCAGCGGGCTTGAACAAAGAAACATGGAAAGTGGGTGAGATACGATATTCAGCAGGGAGATCAAGGCGGAAAGATACTGGTGTGATTTGTTTGATTATTTTGAAAGGACACACGTACCTGGGATTTAGTTTCCTGCAGGGCATGCGGAGACGCAGATCTCGGGTCGACAGCCAGACCCATTGTCCGGGCTCGTATGGGGGGTTGGGACGGCGCCTAAGGTTAGCCTGGGCCGGGTGCGCCGTACTGCCCCCTGGAGGTGAATGTGAGCTTGGTTCCAGGTCTCCTCACTGTTCTGGAGCCAGGAGTTTATTGCCGGAAGCTCTGAGGGTTCCCCGGACCAAGGGAACATGGGCGGCTGGAAGCCCAGTACACACTGGAACGGTGTGAGGTTAGTGGAAGGCTTGTGTAGGGAATTCTGGGCGTATTCTGCCCAGAACAGGTACCGGCTCCAGTCCTCCTGGCGATTCTGGCAGTAAGTTCGTAAAAAGTGAGTCAGTTCTTGATTCAACCTCTCGACCTGGCCATTCGCTTGAGGGTGGTAGCCCGACGTGAGGCTCACGTTGGCTCCTAGAAGGCGGAAGAAGGAGGCCCAGAGGTGTGAAGTGAACTGCGGTCCCCGGTCTGAAACAATATCCTCCGGCAGTCCGTAGAGTCTGAAAACCCAGTTGCAAAGAACCTCAGCCGTTTCCAAGGCTGAAGGGAGCTTGGGTAGGGGAATGAAACGACAGGCCTTGGAGAACCGGTCAACCACTGATAGGATGGTGGTGTGTCCGTTGGAGGGTGGTAGGTCTGTAACAAAGTCTACGGCGACGTGGGACCAGGGACGCTGAGGCACGGGCAAGGGTTGAAGGAGGCCGGCGGGCAGGTGACGAGGGACCTTGGCGGTGTTACAAGCAGCACAGGCCCTAATGAAGTTGATGGTATCCAAGCGTATGGTGGGCCACCAGAAGCGGTTATTAAGCAAGTGGAGGGTGGCCTCAATGCCAGGGTGACCGGAGCTCGGAACAGAGTGAACCTCCGACAGGACTCGCGATCTCAGGCTGAGTGGCACATAAGTGAGGTTGACAGGGCATTCCGCCGGTGGGGGGGTCCTGGGTTTGAGCCTCCGCGATCTCAGTCATAATGTCCCAAGCCACCGGCGCGGGAATGATGGAGGTAGGTAACACTGGTTCTGGGGTTTTGGCAGGTTGACCGGGTTCATGAATGCGGGAGAGTGCGTCGGCCTTAGTATTCTGCGAGCCGGGGCGATATGTCACTTGGAAATTGAAGCGGGTGAAAAAGAGGGCCCACCTGGCCTGGCGATGGTTGAGCGTCTTGGCGGACCGGAGGTATTCAAGGTTCCTATGATCAGTTAGCACAGTGAAGGGGTGTTTAGCGCCCTCGAGCCAGTGTCGCCACTCTTCCAGAGCCAGTTTTATAGCTAGTAGCTCGCAGTTACCCACGTCATAGTTGCACTCTGCCGGAGTCAACTTGTGGGAGAAGTAGGCACAGGGGAATAACTTGGGTGGCTCCCCCTGCCGTTGGGACAACACTGCTCTGACGCCAGTACTGGACACGTCCACTTCGACTACAAAGGGTTTCTCGGGGTCAGGGTGGTGTAAGATGGGTGCTGAACTGAATCTTTGACGGAGATCATCAAAGGCCTGCAGGGCTGCCTGGGACCAGGTGAGACGTGAGGTGCCTTTCTTTACCATAGCCGTGAGGGGGGGCCGCCACGGTGCTAAAGTTCCGTATGAAGCGACGGTAAAAGTTGGCGAACCCAAGGAAGCGTTGGAGCTCCCGAAGCGTAGAAGGCCGGGGCCAGTTTAGAACAGCCTACACCTTCTTCTCATCCATCGCTACCCCCTCGGAACTGATTATATATCCAAGGAAGGAGATCTTATCTTGATGGAATACGCACTTCTCCTCCTTGGTGTAGAGTTAGTGTGAAATGAGTCGTCGTAGTACGGCCCTGACATGCTGGACGTGTTCGGAGTAGGAGTTGGAGTAAATCAGGATATCGTCTATATAAACAATCACCCAACGATTCAGCATGTCTCGGAATACCTCGTTGATGAATGCCTGGAAACACGAAGGACTGTTGGCCAGGCCGAAGGGCATGACCCGATACTCATAGTGCCCCGAGGTGGTGGAAAAGGCCGTCTTCCACTCATCCCCCGCGCGAATCCTGATGAGATTATAAGCAGAGCGCAAATCCAGCTTGGTGAAGAGCTTGGCTGATCGCAGTTGTTCTAGAGCTGATGGGACGAGGGGAAGAGGGTAGCGATACTTGATGGTTACCTCATTAAGGCCGCGATAGTCGATGCAGGGACGAAGACCACCGTCCTTCTTTTTAACAAAGAAGAAGCCCGCTGAGGCCAGCGAGGTGGAAGGTGTGATGAAGCCCTTAGCCAGTTCCTCCTGGATGTATTTGTGCGTGGTCTCCGATTCTACCTGGGATAGAGGAAAAATCAGACCCTTCGGAGGAGTAGCTCCCGGGATGAGATCGATTGCACAATCCCCAGGTCGGTGTGGAGGTAAATGAGTAGCCTTGGCTCGACTGAACGCCTCCAGCAGGTCCTGGTACTCGGAGGGTATGGAGCTGGTGAGGCCGTGTTTGCTGTGTGCTTGTGCTGGCTTGACTTGGATGTGCAGACAGTGGGGATGGCAGTGTGGTGACCAACGGGTGATGGTGCGGTCGGTCCAGGCGATGGTAGGTCCATGTTGGTTTAGCCAGGGGTATCCCAGAATGACAGGAGAGTGAGAATATGCGATCACGAAGAAGCGGATGGTTTCCTGATGTGAGGGTTCGATGAGGAGAGTGAGGTCGTCAGTTGTGAGATTGATTCGACCAGATCCTAGCGGTTGCCCGTCGAGGGCCTCCACTGACACATGTGGGGAACAGGAGAGAGTGGGTAAGTGGTTGCTTTTAACAAAGTCGGCGTCGATGAAATACCGGCGGCGCCGGAATCTATTAAAGCGGTGGTATTAATGACGACATCTCCTAACTTCAGAGTAACTGGTATATTGCAGCAGTTAGAAGTAGAGTGATCAGAACTCACCGAGGAGGGTTGTCATGGAGGGCGAGTGGGACAATTGGCTCTGATGTGTCCTGGCTGGCCACAATACAGGCAGAGGTTACCTCGAAGTCTCCTTTCTCTCTCCTCCAGTGTCAGCTTGGTTGTTCCTAGCTGCATGGGCTCCGCGGGTGCCTCGTGGGGAGCTGTTGGATCTCCGTGCCCGCATTACATTATCCACCCGGATAGACAAGTCGATGTATTGGTCTAGAGAGAGGCCCTCGTCCCGGCAGGCCAACTCTACCTGAAGGTCGGGATTGAGTCCCTTTCGATAATGCAACTTGAGTGGGTCATCGTTCCATCCACTCTGCGCCGCAAGGGTGCGGAAGGTTAAAGCGTAATCCGCCGCGGACCTCCTGCCCTGACGAAGCGCCATGATCTCCTCTCCTGCCTCACCGCTCTCGGAGCTTGGCTGAACGACCCCCTGGAACTGCTGCAGGAAGGCGGCGAAGGACGGGAAGGTGGGACGGTCGAGACGCCAAACAGCAGTGGCCCAGTCCAAAGCTTTCCCGGTGAGGAGCGAGCAGACAAACGCGATCTTTCCCTCCTCGGTAGGGTAGAGGTGCGGCTGCTGATTCACGAAGAGTGAACACTGTAGCAAGAACCCTTTGCACTTGGCGGCTGTGCCATCGAACTTCTCAGGGAAGGCCAGTCGCGGACTGCCGGTGGCAGGCTGGATTGCTGGTGGCGGCGGAGTTGCGGGAGGAGCGGCAGGAGGAGGAGTTAGTTGGAGTCCTTGCAGCGCTCTCACCAACTGTCCCATAAGGTCGGTAAGACGGTCCAGTTGTTGCCCGTGCACCGCTAGCGTCAAGGCTTGAGCGGACAGCTCCGATGCGATCTGTAAGACCGAGGGAGGTGGGGCCTGTGAAGCTGCATCCGACGAGGTCGGGTGAACAGTCGCTGGATCCGATGTAGGCAGAGTTTTCTGTAACAGGGTCACAGACGGAGGCGGAGACGTTGGATCCATGTGCGATTGTTTATTAGCGTAGTAAAACAGGCGAGGTTCAAACAACAGCAAACGGGAACAACCAGGGTAATCCAAAGCGTAAATGATAGTCCAGGCAAACTAGTCAATAGGCAGGCAGCAAAACAAGGGCAGGGTGAATAAACAGTCCGGTCGGCAACAAGAAACACGAAACAAGGAAAACGCTCAGGATTGATAGATAAACTAGTCAAAACTTTGCGGGGAATCGCCGACTACAGGAAGTGACCTGGGAGACCCGGAACCGGAAGTGGGGGGCCCCGGTACGGGGCTGATGGGTAATGTCATACTAAAAGGTTTAGAGGGAGCCACAGAGACCGCCGTGGTAACAGGTACATTAATCTTTACAGATACATCTTTACATTTTAATAAATAATGTATTAATAAATTTTGAACTGAACCCTCTATGGTACAGAGTTCTATGGTTCAATTAATTTCTACTTATTTCCTTGTATGTATATATATATATATATATATAAAAATAAAATCAAGGTCTGAAAGCTTACTAAGAGGCTACAGTAGGTGAGTTTTATTAGGGTTGGACCTGGGTTGTGGCTCTTCAGGACTGGAGAGACACAAATGTTTCAGGAGTTTAGGACACAGAATAGGACACATGCTTATTCAATAACTGTTTTATTTCCTATTTGGGTTTATGCATAAACTTTATTTTTTAAGATTGTTTTTTCCAAGGCATTGTTAGATGTTTTCTGTCATAACTATGCAAACATTTGATTTCAAACCCAGTATCATAGCTATTAAACTATCTCTTGTTATGATTTCAAATCTGTATTTAACCTTGCAATGATCTCAAAGTAAATAAGAGCTGTTAAGTCTGAATTTGGGGCGTTGGTGCCAATAGCCTCGTGGTTAGTGTGCTGACATATAGTGCATCTGTGCTCACGGTGACCTGAGTTCAATTCCCATCTTGAGGCCCTTTGCCGATCCTGCTCCCATCTCTTTCCTGTCATCTCTAACTGTCCTATCACAATAAAAGGCATAAAAAGCCCCAAAAATAAGTTAAAAAAAAGTCTGAATTTGTGGTGGCTGTGCTTTAAATTAAATTATTACACGGCTCTGTGGAATGCTTGATTCTGATTGGTCAGTCATGACATTCCAAGGTATGTTATTCCCTGATAACAACTGGTGAAAACTAATGACTCAGGCTCATTCAGGGCAACTTAAGTCAGTGCTATATGCTTGATAGTTTTTCTTTTCAGAAGCTTTGTGTTTGGTTAGCTAATAAAATATAAAAACTTAATACAATATTATGTAGACAATTTCTTAATTCTGTCATCTATTGTTTCATACAAACGCAGCTGCTGCCAATTTTTTATTTATTTTTTTTTTTTTTTTTGTACACTGTAGTGGATTATAAGATAACTAACAAACTAGTACTACTACTTAATTATTAATGTGGTAAAATGTTGTGTAAGAAAACTGGTATGACTGCACTGTATCCCTAAAATGTCTAGTTTGAACTTGCCGTTTGCTAGCAACTGATTTCTTCATGGAAGCTTTGCATTCAAGTATTTCAACTCAGATCAGTGTTTCGTGTCTAATTATTTTGACACAAAACATCTAATACGTGGGATAATGTACATCCAACCAGCTGTTATCGCAAATTATAATTATAATTATAATCTTAATTCAAGTGATAAAGGATTTTGAAAGTCTGACAGTAATCAGTGTTGAGTGCTACTGTAAGGTTAACTCTGCCTGATTTAAATGTTTCAAAATGACTAACAGTTTAAAATATTAGAAATTTAGAAAAGTAATCAAAAAGTAATTAAAAGTAATAATTTGCATTACTTTAATAAAGTAATTGAAAAGTTACACTACTTATTACATTTTAAATCAAGTAACTTGTAATCTGTAACCTATTACATTTCCAAAGTAACCTTCCCAACACGGGGTGTCTTCAATAATGGTCAGTCATCACTAAATGAATCACTTAATTACCTCATTAACTTTAACACTACTTCAGTATTCATTTGAACACTCTTGAGTATGGACTCAAATAAACTACCAGGAGAGTACATTTAACACTGTTATTTTTTTATTATTATTTTTTTTTTTTTTTTTTTGTTGTCTCTGTCTCTAGAATTTTCTTCTCTCCTGGATTTAATGTTGCCTTTACATTGTAAAGAGGTCCATCTTTGTTTCATGAAGTACCATTTTCAAACTGAGTAGTCAACGAGTTATTATATTATTAAAATATTATTTGAGTTAAGTGTTTATTGTAAACAGGTATTTACTGAATTTATTTGTTGTTGTTGTTTTTTATATTTTTTGCAGTCTGTGCAGTCTGTGCAGAGGTCACCAATATTAATCACAAAAATTTGCAAAAAAATAAATAAAACATTAAAAATGACAATTGTGTTTTCCAGTCAAGATGGTAAACAGATATTTATTTATTTATTTATTTTACCATACATGTTCAAGGGGACACAGTTTATTTAGTTTAAAAAAAATCTTCAATGAAAAACTTCAAAGTAATATTTTTATTCATAAAAATATGTGTAATACCATGGAATAACTATTTTTTACCTGTTCTTTGAGGTTTTGTTGAGATTATTCTGTAGGCTAGAAATCTGAAATAGGACCCCTGTGCATTTATCTCTAATTTTAATCTTCAAAAACAAATTACATTAATTGTACATGGATTTTTCTCAGTTAAAAGTAAATGGAGTAAAACGCTGCAAAAGCTTTGAGTGTGGATTAGTAATCTGACCCCCTGGTATTAAAGAGAAAAAAATGCTGACCCTCATCACTATCAAATTGCTCATGCCTGCTGTAAAGGTGCAGAATGACAGAAATCACATTCTGAAAGCTCCTATCCTCTTAAGGGAAACAGCAGGTAACCACTGAATGTGTTGAGATTATTGGTTTCATCGTATATCCTTCTGCCAGACCAAAGACTCACATAGACGACATCTCCAACCTCCAGGATCAACACAACCCCTTTCGAGGAGTTTAAAGCACCGTGACTCTGATAAGAATATCCCGTAACCACCCGCTGTTCATTCTTCATAATGGAGGCACTTGATGGATATGAGTTAGTAATACTATAGATAGAGAAGCTGAACCAGTACGCTCCTTTCAGTGGGGCTGTAAATATACCTGAATCAAATAACAAGAGATAAAGAGAATTAGCTGTTTCCTGTATGATTGCTTAACTACCAAACACAGTGTAATAGTTTTGAAACATTGCAGATCATTTAATTCTCTTTTTCACATTATACAACTGCAGAGAGTTTTGAACAAAGCAGAATGATTCTCATATGAGTTTCATGGTTCTATTTCATTGATAATTACCTGTTATTGGGTTGTAGGCGTTTCCTACGTTTGTGTAGACGTTCTTGTAGGTTACTGTGATATCAGTGGTAAAAGGACCAACATGTCCACTGCCAGATTGCATCAGTGAAGCTGAAAATGCTATCTCTCTGTCTGTGATTGAAAAATATAAGCAATATTTTGATATACTACTGTATTACGCTGAGAATGTAATTTTACATTATTCAGACACGCTGTATCACCTCTGTTTTCCTTTCTCAGCTCCTCCACTTGACTCTGAGTAAGGTTTGAAATATCTGTGAAGGAATAAAAATTGTGTTCAATGGTGATTATTGTCACACCCCTGTGGACTGTCTATACTGGTTTATCCCTTCTGTGCCCTTATTTGGTCTTTCCTGTTCCGTTCCTTGTTAAGTCATTATTGGTTAATCACCCACACCTGTCCTTGTATTGTTAGCACCCCTTTATAAGTTGTATTCCATTCAGTGTTTGTCATCAGACCTTGGTGTGTTGTTTCCCCTGCCCTACCTGTCTGGATGTACCATTTGTTGAGTTTATTAAAGACTTTTCATTATATTATGTCTTTGTTTGTCTCTTTCCCACACAACTGTGACAATTATAATACTTATTGTAAAAAGAAAAACACAATTTACACAGTAAACAGACAGTTTTACACTAATGATTACACTATGCAGTGCATTACAATTCTTACTTTGAGGATCACTGATAAAAGAATGAATATTTTGGTGAGGTACCATCAGTTTTCTTGTTCAGCTCTTCCAGGATGAAGGTCTGTTGTTCTGCAGCTTTCTCAGTGTCCCTCAGTCGCATCTCTAAGGCTTATTTTAGTAGAGAGATAACACAGTTCACACTCAGTTTTACACTATTATTTACACTATGCAGTGTATTACAATTGTGTATTACTCTGAGGATCACTGATAAAAGAGTGAATGTACCATCAGTTTTCCTGTTCAGCTCTTCCAGGATGAACGTCTGTTGTTCCCTCAGTCGCGTCTCTAAGGCTCTGATGTTTGCTTTCTGCTCTGTAACGGTGGCGGTTAGTTCTCTCAGTGCTGCATGGATGTCAGGGAAGCTCAGATGACAGTATTGTTGGCTGTCAGTTGAAGCTTCATGTGTTGGAGATGGATTCTGTCTGCTGTCCTCAGAGCTCAGCTGTTGACTGATCTCATTCTCAACTTGCCCTCCATCGACCTGCTGCTGTACCACTAAGGTTTCCAACAGCAGCAGGATATATAACAAACCCTTCATTCTTCACTGATGTTCGTGTCCAGCTCTTGCTCTGCAATCCCCACAGCTCCTCATGCTCTATTTATAGTGTGCTGATTTACTGTTTTTTGCCCTTTTTTTTTTTTTTTTTGCTTCAGATAAAAAGTAGTTAAAGTTAAATTTTAATCATAATTAGTTGATCTTTAACTGTATTCACACTGTTTGTGCACTGTGTCCTCCAACCATTATGACCATATAGGTTGTTTGTCCCTTTTTATATATATATATAAACATGCTAGTTTACTAAATTAGTGCTTCTATGAACAGCAGGACACTTTCATATGATTGCATTGTGCCCTATTTTGCATCATAATTTGGGTTCCATATGTAGCTCGGTAGTGCATTGCGTTATAACGGCACAACGATCATGGGTTCGATCCCAGTGAGCATACATACTAATAAACTGTATATCTTAATTGCACCATGAATCGTTTTCCAAAGCGTCTGCCAAATGCAAAAAAGTCATTATTTTCACAGCAGCTAGAGAGCGCTTAACTATGAAACATAGCTCGTAATAGGCTGCTTGCACATATGACCCATGGGGTTGTTTCTGGAGGAGGGCCATCTGTGTTTGTGGTATGATTATCACAACAGAAGATAATTAATCTTTTTTAAGCTGATATAGATTGTCACACCACTCTCTGATATCCATGTGCATACCTTACAAAGCTTACCAGGTTTACCACATTTATAATATGACAAAAAGAAACAATTTGAAAATTTGTAATTGAAAAGAAACACTGTAAAAAGAAAACACAGTGTAATTTACATAAAATTAGCAAGTGGTGTCTACATATATACTGTTGAAGCCTTGTGGCAATACTACTGAAACAGTGTGGATTTACTTCTTGGCCCACTATAATAAGTTTTACGTTTATTTTTGTGGTGACTGATGTCATGCCACAGATGGAGTTGCTGATGGACTTAACTTGTGTTAAATCCACAAAATTCCTTTAAATGTTATTTCTCCCAGCATGCAACAACATCCTGTATCAACAGAAGGAGAACTGAATAAATGCATGATGTGTGTAAATTTCACCAAATGGTTTAGAGCATTTTAGTAAAGTTATTCAAACTTCAAACAAAACTTGTCAAGTTAAATTCAATGACATTAAAAAATGAAATGTAATTAACCCGACATACAAATTAAGCCCTAGTTTCTGGGAAAGTGATTTACATGCATAAGATAACGTTTACAATGACTTGTTTTACAGTATCATAATGTGAGTGGTGTTTTTACATGATGCGAGTTAGTTATTACTGGTACGGCTGCAGTAAAGCACAGTAAAGGAGATCAGAAAAACAGAACGAAAACAGTATTTATTATAAATCTACAAACTATACATTTTGGAGAATAACAACTACACAGCATATGACTCGTGATTCTCAAATTTCAAAATTTAATTTTATGGATGTTTATTAATAAAGTGATGTCGGATCAAACAAGAGCCTGTTTCACAGCGATTCCGGAAAATACACGGATAACATGTCCTGCGATATGTCCCGGTGTTGTGCCCAGTTCTGACCCCGCCAGATTACTACCCCCTCTAACCCTAACCCTAACCCTAACGATCTAATGTTCAAAATGACTAATGGTCACAGAATTTGGTGTAACACCTGGATCAGTCCCAGAATTAGCACTGTGTAAACAAAAGCCAGAACCAATGCCAAAATGTTGTAGAGTTGCATATCGTTATCAACGTTCGGGACGAAAAAATATGTGTAAACTGTTGTGGAAACAAACAATGGTTTTCTTAAATTTGTCAACAAAGCTCAAGAAGCAGAGTTCCAGATGCCGAATTAAGACTTTATTGAACACAGCAACAAAGCGAGATGAGAGCCGCCGCATCTGAGTCTTTGTCTGTCCGCGCATCCATACTTATACCCTGTTCTTATCAGTCTTTTCAACCAAAAATGACAATTCGGCCTTTGATCTTACTCCACTACTTTGAACCATTTTCCATTTCATCCTTAGTCTCACCTTCTCCCAAGATGCAGGTGTGCTCATGACCATTCATCATACTTGTTTGTGCCATCCTTGTCATATTCTTGGAAGTCACCCAAAGTTCACTGGTTCACTCTAGTTCATTGGCGCTGCCCAATGGAAAACACTGTACTTGCCCATTCACAATCACTATATTTATCAGTATATTAATTATGGTTAAAAGCATACTTCATTTTTTCTTAAGAAAATATCACAACAAAACAGGAATGACACAGAGATCAGGGAGCTCCTCACTATCTCTATCCACTGACAGTGGCGGCTCGTGGGTTTTAAAATCGAGGAGGCACACTAATTGTATTCATCTGGGGATCCCTGCCGATTGTTTTTATTATTATTATTATTATTATTATTATTATTATTGTCATTTTTGTTGTTGTTATTATTATTTGCTTACTTTACAATGGTTTTTTGGTTGCTTTTAGTCAGAAAATTTAAAGCAAATGACACATACAGCAAGATAATATAATTTCACTTTCGTGGTCTGTCACTTAAAGCAAACATCCATCCCTTCTTAAAAGTCGGTGTTAAAAGAGAGCTTCCTGTTGTGCCGGTTAAGCACCGCAGTAAAGATAGTTTGCGATATTATATTCGGATTTCTTTTGGCTATAAATACACAGCGCGCTGTCATAAACATGCAAATAATCCCGAATGTCGTTCTCCATGATTTGTGAATTCTGGTGATGCTGTGCCTTTTGGCCGAAATCAGGTTTTTTTTTCGATGCGACTCTTAATTTTATAATGCTTATAGCTCCAAAAGTTGGAAACTTAGCAGACAGAAACCAGTGTCATCTTAACCAGCTTGACCTGTGAATTTTTTTCACAGCAAAGCTCTTGTCAGTAAACCCCTTGGTAAATCCGCTATACTAAGGAATGTGAAAAATAGGCGCTCTTCATGTTTGAACGTGTTTTACCAATAAACACAAAGACTGCTCGAATACAAAAACATTGTTTTTAAGTCAAACTCGATTTGTGAAAACTTTCACAATCGCTATTTATTGCGTATCAGTGTTTCTTTATGCTCTGCTCTCTTTTTCTTCTATTATAATGTCACACGGTGCTGCTCCAGTGAATAACGGTTTTCCAAGGCCTTAGATAAATCATACACGTCTCTAATAGACTATTGTTATTTGTGGCATCTTCAAATTTAAACTTTGGTTGTTGTACCTTTCCTTAAGTCTTGGCTTCAATTTGCTGATTTGAGGAAATGTTTCACAGTATATTTTTTGTCAGTTGATCCTTCCTGTGCCCTTATGTACTATTCTGATTTGTGACAAATTTCACAGTGCAATTTTGGACAGTTAACCCTTCACTGATTCAATTACATCACTATTCCGATTTGTGAAAACTTTTACAGGTCAGTACTGGTCAGCTGACCCTTTCCTAGATCATGTAAATCACTATTTTGATCTGTGAAAATTTTTACAGTTTAGTACTGGTCAGTTAGCCCTTTCCTGGGTGACTAACATCACTATTCTGATTTGTGAAAATTTTCACAGTTCAGTACTGGTCAGCTGAATCTTCCCTGAGTCAAAAACATCACTATTTTGATTTGTGAAAACTTTCACCGTTCAGTACTGGTCAGCTGACCCTTTCCTGATTCATGTACATTACTATTCCGACCCAAACTGAACTGTGAATTTTTTGACAGATGAAAATAGTGATGTACATGACTCAGGGAAAGTTTTCACAAATCAGAATATTGATGTTAGTCACCTAGGACAGGGTCAGCTGACCAGTACTGAACTGTGAAAGTTCAGTGTGAAGGATGCACCCTCCGGAGGCTGCATTCGAAGGCTACATACGTCATAGAGGCTGTCTCATTTCAGAAAAGCAAGTAGGACACTCTAAATGCGACATTCGAATGCGTCCTTCTTTCACAGGAATTCGGAGGATCCTTCGCTGCTACAGATAACCCACAATTCTTTGCGTCGCCGTAACACTTTCTTTTCAAATTACTTTCCAAGTTTAGAAATAATTTTCCTTTATTTATTTAGTGTTAGAGCACAACTAGGCGGCCGAAGCGTGACACAACAATTGTCGAGTCCAGTGTAGACTGTTAGTGCACTATATTGGGTGTCAGCCATTTTGTAGTGATGTCCGAATTCTGAGTGAACGACTTCCCCCATAGACATATATAGAGAGTAGACGCCGCATCGACCGATACTCCCTACTGGGGCTGACGAGATGTGGGGCCGCCATCTTGGACCGGTCACCCGCTCCACTCAGTGTAATCTGTTTGGCAGGTGTAATGAGCTGTCAACGCATTTAATTAATCATACCTCACGGAATACCGAACTGATTTTCACACGTTTTTTTTGCTGCAAAGGTCATAAATGTAGCTTTGATACATGACACATGGTTTGGCGTATTTTAATATTGATAGTGAGCTTAACAGTAATATAATGAATATCTCCGTTCCTGTGATAGTATTGGGTCTTTTAAGAGGGCCTAAAGACTTACAACATGGACTTACTTCATTAAGCACTTCTAATGCGTTATGGTTTGTATAGTTTTATTCTATTTTCATTTGGCTGTTTATTAATTTGACATTGTTGTTCATTACTGATATTCTCCTTAATGTAGTCTTACCATGCTGTTATTATATTTTGCTTGAATTGACATTGTTTATTATTGCTGTTTTCCCTCATTTTCATTGTTTATTTCATTATGCTATTGACTGAATTGACATTGTTCATTTTTGCTATTCTCCTTATTAGCTATAATCTGACCAACATCTCAATCTGTTCCCTGTTAAATTTAAGTATTATATTGTTTTGTATTTATGTCACTTTGGACAAAAGCGCAACCATAACCATATGAGGTGTAGGCTATGATAGGAATTTTGTAAATCACACACTATAAATATGATAGAGAAGTAGGGCTGGACGATATGGCAAAAATTTATATCACGATAATTTCGGTCGATACGATATAATTCCGATATCGATATGGACAATATTAAAAAGCCTCAGGAAAAAACTGCCGAGGACACACACAATGGATGTCTGTACCTACAAATGTCTGCAAACTGAATTTGCAAAGTCTATAATACCTCCAGGCTCCTCCTATTAAAATTATTATTTTTTTAAAATAAAAACAGTACAAGAAAAATAAGGTTCACGTTTTATTTGTATTTAGCCTTTACAAACAAGAAATGTGAAATAAACTATCAAATAAATAAAATTCTCAGACTCAGCTTATTAACAATAATATATTTCCATTTAAACTAGAACAGGCTGAATATTCATATAAATTGAAACAACAAACAAACTGCTTCAGCCAGGATAAAGAAACAAAAATAATACAATATTAAAGCTGCAAGCAGCGATGAAAGGGCCCTCGCACCCGGGCTCACCGCCGACCGGAGGCGAATGGTGGGCACTATGCTTTTCACATAGTAAATTTTAGAGGAATCTGTCAAAGTCATTAAGATGTGCCAAACTTCCTGCTGCCAGCTGGTGGCGCTATGCCTATAACTGAATATTGGAATGTAGATGTGTTCAGGCCTGCACTTTTATCAAACATACAAAGTTTGGTGCAGATTGAACATAGTATACTTGAGCTAGTGTAAGACATGACATATCCTGCTGCCAAGAGGTGGCGCTATGATTATATCTAAATATTGGTCTTTAGATGTCTTCAGGCTAGTACTCTTACCAAACATGTGAAGTTTGGGGCAGATCAGACATTGCATGTTTAAGTTAGTGTAAAACAAGTCATTTCCTGTTGCCAACAGGTGGCGCTATGATAATAACTGAATTTTGGCCTCTAGATGTGTTCAGGCCAGGACTCTTATCGAACGTGTGAAGTTTGGGGCAGATCGGACATTGTATGGCTGAGTTACAACATCTTGTATTTCCATGGCGAAACATCGAACTTTGTCTGGCCGCCACGGACACGCCCTCCAACGAAAACTCAAGATCTTCACAATTTAACATGGCAAAGGCCTTTACAGTAGACTGACCAAATTTGGTGTTGTTCTGAATAAATCTCTAGGACGAGTCCATTACAGAGTAAAACTTGTCACTTCCTGTTGCCAGCAGGTGGCGCTATGACTAAAACTGAATATGACTATGGGCATGTGTTAAGGACCGAACTCTTATCAAACATGTGAAGTTTGGGGCAGATCAGACATTGTATGGCTGAGTTATAACAACTTCGATTTTCATGGCGAATCATCGAAATTTGACAGGCCGCCACGGACACGCCCTCCAGCGAAAACTCTAGATCTTCGCAATTTAACGTCACAAAGGGCTTTAGATTAGACTGACCAAATTTGGTGTTGATCCGAATAAATCTCTAGGAGGAGTTGAAACTAACACTGAAACTAACATTGGGTCTCTCATACGACACAAATCCAAATGTCTCGTATTCAAGATGTATTTGAATATTAAAATATTATTTATTATGTAAACCTGGTTTTGTACTTCTCGCATTACAATACCCACATAAATAAATGTTTGGCATAATATCACGGCAGTACGTTGATAACGATTATAAGCAGTGTGATTTGTTTCCCCCCATATGTTTGGCTGATTGTGTGTGCGCGTGCGGCGCCGGCGCAATCACTTGATTTTTTCCTTCTAACAGGGGAAACGACTCTTTACAGATAATCGAAACTGTAAACGGTTTGCTGTTTGTAAAATAAAGAGAAATAGGATGCCGCTTTCAGTCGTCTTCCTTTCGCGCAGCACAAAAATGAACCAAAACTCTGCATACTAGCTACTTGTTGCACTTTTTTTGTTTGTTTGTTTTATTAAGTAAAAATATTTATCTATTCATTCATTATATATATAGCCTAGCTTTATGATGTTTTTCTCCATTGGCAGAAGCGCTGCATGTGATGCGACGTGTCCATGTGAATCATGTTCTGTTGTTTGCTGCTTTTTGCGCATGTAAAATTAATCCCGGAAAACAAATGTTAGTATTTTAACGGGTCACAGACACTTTTTCCAAGTGCATATATATATGCAAATGTATATCGAAATATCGGAAATGGGTTTAAAAATCGTATCACCGTTATTGAAAAAAAATCTATCGCGATATATATTGATATCGATTTATTGTCCAGCCCTATAGAGAAGCAGAAACAGATAGTGACAGTAAAGGTATTTTAATAAGTTGAAGAAACACTATATGAATATTACATTAGAGTCTACTTGGAGTATTTCATTCTCTCTCGCTCACACACACACACACAAACACTAAAAACCCTGAAAAAGGACTGTTTTGCAGAGCTACACAGTGTTCAGGTATGTTCTCTCACTTCTGCTACTGCTACGCGATGTAATTAATTCCAGAGTATGCCCGGTCCAAGATGGCGGCCGCATTTTTAGTTTTCAGCAGCCAATGCGGCGTCTATGTGTATTATGTCTATGGACTTCCCCCTACATTCGTTCACTACTTCTTACCCACAATGCATTCTAATTTCGAGTGTACAACCGATGTACACTCGCTGAAGCACTATATCCCACAATCCAATGCGGAGAACCGACGAGCTGAAAGAGCCGGATCGAACGAGTTTAAATGAGAGATACCGTTTGCATCTTTATTATTTCTGCTTTAATGTTTATTTCATGCATTATTTATATTGAAATATAACTCAATTTAATATTTTACAAATTTACTGAGGTTGCATATTTGTTAATTTACAAAAAATTATGATAACATGTTGGATATTTAAAATTGTTCGTTGGTAGCGTTTCATTCTGTAAAATTAACGGTCGCCTGAGGGCGCTCTACGTGTATACGTCACCGTCCGAATACGTTCACTTCATTTCGTTCACTCCTTCTGATAAAGTCCACTCAACGGTCATTCACTTTATAGGGATTAGTGAATGAGTGAACAAGTGAGCGATTTCGGACACAGCTTTAGTGTGTTGTCATAGCAACGTGATACTTTCTTTTTCCTTAAATGCATTGTGGGTAAAAAGGAGTGAACGAATATAGTGAATGAAGTCGTTCACTCAGAATTCGGACATCACTACAAAATGGCTGACACCCAATATAGTGCACTAGATAGTGGATAGGGAGCGGTTTCGGACACAGCTTCATACTTTGCACATCAGCGAAGCGGGAGACGTTCAAACTAATATCGCGTAATTTACCTCTATGGTGATCGGTTGAAATACCAGAAGGGAGGCTAGCCTCCCTTACAAGGTTTCTTTTCTCCACACTCCTTAAGCGCTTAAAGTAAACACTCGATGGTGATTGACTATTTTTTTATTTATTATTTTTTTTTTTTTTTTTTTACCAGCAGAAGCACAAGAGCCCTGCTCTCCCCCGCCTCCCCTTCCCCTTCTCTGTCACTTAGCGGTTGTAATTAAATCAGCAAATTCGCAATACAAATGCGGGGGTGTCCAAATTCAGTAACATCCCAGTTAGCAAATTTTCTTTGGCCCAGATCTGACGCAAACCTACAGCTAAAGTGTGGCCCAGATTAGTATTTGTTCGAAGGCCAAAAATTTGCCCATATGTTTACAGCCAGAACTGAACAAAGCCAGAGTCATAACTCATGAGGCTGATTGTATATGTAAAATTCATATTAACTAGAGAGTAAATCACACACTTAACAACAAAAATGTAAATAAAATAACTTACCTATGTCAGTGCAGGTTAAATGCGCTTAACAGTTACTCTGTATCTAGTTAGAAAAGTTCTTATAAATATATAACATATATTTAACATTACAATTTGAGTTGGAATCAATTTTTAAGAATATAAAACAAACACAATTAATATTCAAACCAAAAATTATGAAATAGACAAATTTGAGTTGGAATCAATTTTTAAGAATATTCACCAGATACACATTTAGCATTAAAATATATATGTTAAATGGACAAATTTGAGTCGGAACCAGTTTTTAAGAACAAATAACAATAAACTTGAGTGTTGAGAAGAGTTGCTTGAAAGTTTGTTGGTGTTAGTAATGTTGCAAACTGTCTAATGGGGGTCAGCAATGCACTGTTGTTTATTCATTCTCTCTTTTCTCCAGACAGGTGCAGCCACTTTATAAAGTTAATTTCAATGTCTTTATCTGAAGCCCTTCCAGTCAGGGGATTTGGCCTGACAGCACCTACAGTGAAGAGAAATGTAATAATTATTATCAGTAGTACAACCTGAAAGGTAGACCTGCAGGATTACACTAAAAATCAAAATGCTCAACAATGTGGGATAACCAAATACATGTAATCTGGACTATATAATCAAGCTGTTACATTTTCAAATACTTTTTCAAACTATACTCACTTTCTACGATTATGGCACGCAAACAGTGTGGTCACAGAATAAGACCTTCGTTCATCTTTGGAACACAAATTAAGATATTTTTGATGAATTCCGAGAGCTTTCTGACTCTGTGTAGACAGCAATGCAACTACTACGTTCAAGACCAGAAACCACTGTGACATCAGTGGTTCAACCTTAATATTATGAAGCTATGAGAATACTTTTTGTGTGCAAAGAAAACAAAAATAACAAATTTATTCAACAATTTCTTCTCTTCCCTGTCAGTCTTCGACGACACACACGTGCTGGCGTTCTGAAATAGACATAGCTGGGGGAAGTCATTTGCTTTAAATACTGAGCTAACAAGCCAATACACTCACCAAATGTGCATTTATTTGATAACTGACAAAAATGCAAAACATTATTACAATTTACTATATTTTCTACAAGTATATATATTTTAAAATGCAATTTATTTCTGTGAAGCAAAGCTACATTTTCAGCATCTTTACTGCTGTCTTCAATGTCACATGATTCTTTAGAAATCTTTCTAACATGTTGATTTGCTGCTTAAGAAAATTTCTGATTATCACATTTGTAAGAAAAAACTGATACATATTTCAGAATTCCTTGAAGAGAAAGTTCAAAAGAGTTTTTTTTTAAAAAGAAATCTTTCTATCTTCATTTCTGAAAAATTTATTGCGTCCTTGAGAACTTAAGTGCACAAAAACTCACATCCTGTATTTCTAGCCAAACCCTTTGAAAACCCCAACCATGAAAATCTCAAATATAAAAAGACAAATACAATGAACAACTACTTCAATAAAACCTAATCTAAAATATACATACAAAGTGTCCTGGTCAGCGCATTTGCTTCATGAAGCACGTTGCTGTACAAAGGCTAAAACATTGTAATTACACATTTGTCAATTTTATGACAGGTCTATTAGACTACGTAGATACTGTTTTTGGGCTTTGGAGGCCAGCACAAGCAGAACTGTAGAGCGAGAAGCTGTTGAATTAAAAAAAAAAGCATCCAGGTTGCCATTGAACTGCAGGCAGGTCTTATGTTCTCCTCACGGCGTCGTCAATCTCACTTATCTGCTCTTTTAGTTGGTTCCACTGCTCTGGGTTCAGTGAAATACCTGTAATAAGCACATCAAACAGAACTCTGAGAAATAAACAACTTGGCTCACTTACACACAAAAGGCTTTTTTTATTTTGAGTTTTTAGCTTTGGAGTTGGTATGCTAATTCATTCTAAATTAATTTGTTCACATCGCTCAATTGCTTTAATAAACGTATTTATGGAAATATATTTATTTAAGGTATTGTTATATTGGAGCATGTGAAAATAATTCAGTTACTTTCTTTTGATTCTTGCATTTTAAAACTGTTTTGCAATTGTGCAATGGTCAAAACAAGTCTTTTAATCAATTTATGAGAAGATCAATGTGTGTGTGTGTGTTCTTAATGTAAACTTTAAAAATTTACATGTTCGAAATAATATTATATTTGAATTTGGAATATTATCAAAAATATTTAGACAACCAGGAGCCTTAAGAGGGGTGAAACACATGACCATGTCAGTATACTGTGTGTGGGCTTGTATACTTGTGTACACAACACAGTTTTTTTTTTTTTTGGCGTAGTTTCCTTAGATGTGGATTTGTAAAATTCAAACCCCCATAAAGCAGTCCTCTCTCACTGATTTAAAACTACCAGGTGGCATTTCTGCCATCACATCTGATCCCATGAAGAGTAGCACCTACCTTTACGGCCTGGTTTCATTTCACCTTCCTGGTCCATCCAGTATTCCCGGATATCAATCAGCACTTTTCCCTTGAAATCCCGAACACTCACATACCTCATCTTTCCTATCTTAAAAAAAAGAAAACAATAAACAGTTGAGGTCAAAAGTTTAGTCGATCACCTTGGAGAATCTGCAAAATGTAAATTATTTTACCTAAATAAGAGGTATCATACTAAATACATGTTATTTTTTTTATTTAGTACTGACCTGAATACCTGTAAGATAAAAAGATGTTTACATAGTTCATATGAAAAGAAAAAAAAAAAAAAAAAAAAGTTTTTTTTTTTTTTTAAAAATGACCCTGTTCAAAAGTTTACATACGCTTGATTCTTAATACTGTGTTGTTCCCTGAATGATCCACAGCTGTGTTTTTTTGTTTAGTGATAGTTGTTCATAAGTCCCTTGTTTGTCCTAAACAGTTAAACTGCCTGCTGTTCTTCAGAAAAATCCTTCAGGGCCTACAAATAGGTTGTTTGCAATCACGTGATTCTGAGGACGCGCGAAATGCAGCTGGAGGGCAGGAAGTGATTTTTCTCTATTGGAATCAATAGCAGAATCTCAAAATGACTGTGTTTTCAGTTGTTTATGGAAATCGGTCAAATCGAGAAATTTTATTTCATATCGTGTATGAACATTTGCTGTTCGTAAGGAGGAAAAGGCAAGAAATTGACTGAAAAAAAATTGGGAAAAGTGGCTTGTAAACCTGCGTCTGCGGTCAGGAGGAGAGTCAGATAATGCTTGTGTGTGCGAATGGTTAATAAAAGATATAATACTATTAAGATATAAAGAAATATATAAATAGATACAGGGTGAGACAGTGAGAATTCACTCAATGCTAAATGCCACATGTCCATACAATGCAAATAAGATATTATATTTGCAGTTGATTACAACTGAACCTTGTGAGATTGCGATAAATTGAAGTGAGTCACAGCTTTTTAGTGACTATATGAAAGCGCTGTTTGCTCGCTTTCTAGGCTAATTCAGAATTTGAAAAAAAGTTTCGCTTTACATGCTGCTAACAGGACCAATGGCCAAAAAACCCTGTACAGCAGTAGTTTCTGGAGTGACATATATCCTGCATCCTTCATATAAATGTGGGAATCTCTTTCAAAGAGTTTGTCTGCTATCGGGCTTACTTGCATAGCTTACTTCCACCGCCTCGATGACAGGCAACCGAGGCAGCTATTTCAATTTAGTTGAAAAATCACTCCTCTTCATAACATAAGGATCACATCCAACATATGTTGTGATTTTCTGTTTATACGTTTCTCTTGTACAGTACAGACATCCCTCCATCTCATCCGTTCTGCTTTTTCAGTCACTCCTGAAAGTTCTGTTAGCAGCACGTAAAGCGAAACTTTTATTCAAATTCCGAACTGATTATAGAAAGCGAGCAAATAGCACTTCCATATAGTCACTAAAAAGCTGTCACTCACTTCAATTTATTGCAATCTCACAATGTTCCGTTATAATCAATGACGCTCTCGGAACTACAAATATAATATCTTACATTCTGTCTACGTGTGGCGTTTAGCATTAGGTGAATTATCACTGTCTCTGTATATATTTATATATTTCTTTATTAATATCTTAACATATTATTATATCTTTTCTTAACCATTTGCACACACAAGCATTATTTGACTCTCCTCCTCACCACAGACGGAGGTTTACAAGCCACTTTTACCTGTGCTTTTCAGCCAATTTCTTGCCTTTTTCCACCCTTATGAACAGCAAATTTTCATACATGATAAAAGAAATTTAGTGGTTTCTCGGTTTGACCGATTTGAGCATCCATAAACAACGCAATACATAGACATTTTTGAGTTTCTGCTAGTGATTCATACGGAGAAATATCACTTCCTGCCCTCCAGCTGCATTTCGCGCCACAGCAATGACGTCACGTGCAAACAACATATTCTTTGGTTTTTCAGCATTTGTATGTATTTGAACCCTTTCCAACAATGACTGTATGATTTTGAGATCCATCTTTTCACACTGAGGAAAAATTGAGGGATTCCTATGTGACTACTGCAGAAGGTTCAAACACTCACTGATGCTCCAGAAGGAAAAACAGTGCATTGAGAGATGGGGGTGAAAACTTTTGAACAGAATAAAGATGTGTGCGTTTTTCTTATTTTGCCTAAATGCCATATTTTTTTCATTTAGTACTGCCCTTCAGAAGCTACAGAAGATACTTACATGTTCCTAGAAGATAAAAGTTACATTTACCCTGATCTTCAAATTCAAAAAGTTTTCACCCCCGACTCTTAATGCATGGTTTCCTTCTGAAGGATCAGTGAGTGTTTGAATCTTCTGTAATAGCTGGCAGTTTAACTGTTCAGGACAAACAAGGAATCATGAACAACTACCACTAAACAAAACAAAACAAAACAAAAAAAAAAAAAAAAACACAGCTGTGGATCATTTAGCAAACAACACAGTATTAAGAAGAACGGGGTCATTTTTATAAATTCAACTATTATTTTTTCTTATGGACTATATGAAAACATCTCAGGTCAGTACTAAATAAAAACTAAAATGCATTTTGTATGATCCTTCCTATTTTGGTAAAAATAATTAACATTTTGCAGATTCTGCAAGGCGTATGTAAACTTTTGATCTCAGCCGTAGTGTGTTTGTGTGTATATGTTAATTCTGTATCAAGTAAAGTTAAACATGTCATCATAGCATTCTTCACCTGGAACATATTGTCATTTTTGCTGCTGCTGCTGCTTTTGGATGCAGATGAGACTTTTGAGGTTTCTCCACTTTTTTGTTTCTTTGATGGCTTCTCTGGCGTGGCCTGCTTCTTTCGCTTGGCCTGAAATTCAGAATTTCACATTGACTAAAAGGCACGTAACATAGGAACTGTGCATGGAAAGATTTTGCATGAAAATTGTACTTATGTTCTGACAACACAAAACAGGTGGTTATTCTCAATAAATGTTCAAATTTGCATTTCTAAATACTTGTGGACGTGATATGTTTTACTTTCAGTTTGCTAAAAGCATGAGGTTATTATACCTTGGTATCAACTTCACTGTCAGAGTCGCTGCCTGAGGTAGAAGACAACACTTCCTTTGACTTTGGCATTCTGAAAAGGACAACAATGCCATTTAAATGAAAACCCAAACCAAAAGCATATATGCCAGTTACACTGGCACATTTAGGGCTATGCTGCTTGAAACTAATTTTGAAACAAAAATATACATAATCTGCGTGCAGGTAACTACTGCATCCTCGTGCTTTGCAATGATGCTCTAGTATACAAGCGTTTGCAATTCATGATAATACATTTACTTTCAAAAGAAGCAATGCTTGCACTTTCACTGCGTTTTGCAGTTATTACACAAAAAAATCAAGGGCGTCACTCGTTTATAACTACTACAAGAACCAACAAGGCCGAACGTATGAACGCGCACCAAAATGGCCATCTGCCAGCAGTTTCCTTTCAATGAAACAATCTGTTACTGCAACATGTCTGCTGTTATTATAGTCGTGCTCGAATATTATAAACAACTGCACGCATTAAATGACTTACGTGATGTAGTAAAGTAAATCTTGAGTAAACAGAGTTTAAACAGAAGCTCATTCGATGCGCGCGAACGTCCGTTTCTGTGAAACCTGTGCTGAACGCGCGCTTGCAGGCTGTACCAGGAAGTACAAACTGGATTATGGGAAGTGTAGTTTTGTGTATTCATTACCTATCAGCGCTTAAATTAACCAGCAGGCCTAAACTAAACAGCTGCATTCATGTTAGCTATGGTCGGCTACTGTGCACGCTCTATTGCTTTTGCTTTTATATGATTACATTTCTGGTAGCACTTTACAATAGGTGTGCACAAATATGCATTAATTAATGCTTAATTAATGCATTTTCATGGGTTGAAGCCATGCATTTCAACTTCCAGTTGTCTGCTTTAATTAATCATTACCTAATGATTTGCAATCATTTTGACTTTATTTGTTGAGGCACATGACTAACTAAATCTAAATCCATAAACACAATGACATATTACTTAACAATTAGTTAATAGTTCTGTGCCCCAACAAGTCATAACATAATGATATCTTTGCAAATCATTAGCTAATGATTAATTAAAGCAGACAACTGGAAGTTGAAATGCATGGGTTCAACCCATTGTGGTAATTAACACATGAATTTACACCATTAAAGTAAGTTATTAGGAAATTAATACATTATGACACATTTAACTAATAACAATTTATTGATTATTTAATCTATGAATCATATAGAATGTTCATTTGTTGCTGATGAAGTAATGAGTTCATTAACTCATGATTATCTGTGCATTAGTTAAGCATGAAATAATGCATATTTGTGCACCCGTATTGTAAAGTGTTACCACATTTCTTGATAATATAAAATGACTGAAATTACTATATAGAAAGTAATGTGACAGAGATGAAGAAACAACCTAAATCAAGGATCGTGTTTGCTCTCTCGAAGCTGCAGAAATCCTTCACCGATAACAGCCTCTAAAAATGACAGCTTTATAAACACATAAATAACCTATGCACTAAAACTATAATTAGATATTAGAAATAAAACATGCACAATTTGAATAAAATGCAAACTGTGTAAATTTCTACAGTTGTACTGTGTATATCTTGAAACTACCTCACAGTTTGAGAACCACTGAACCAAATGAGACTCAAAAGAAACACAACACTCATGAGACAGATGCTTTTGTAATGCTTTATTTTTTCAACTGCAAGAAAAAGAGAAGAAAAAAGGCAAAGTATAATCAAGCTTTTAGTTTTCTGTTAATTACTGATTACTTTTAAGTTTCTGTGAACGACTGAGCTCCTCTGTTGCTCCAGAGACAGATTAAGATAAAGTACATTTATGGATGGAGCAGTCAAGACACACAGCCCACAGCACTCTCAGGTCAAAGCTCACATGCTTGTGGCAATTGGGACAAGCAGTCATCTGTTGCCAGTCTGTGCCAGCGGGGTTGCAGTAGGTGACACCCATTCTGCAATAGACAAAAATGATGGTTTCTTGAATACAGCATAATCATTCTTAATCAAATGTATCATTTTTGTTCAAACAGCTTGTAATATTATGACTGTTCAGCTCACCTTTGGTATAACCTCCCTTGAGAATTGACACCAAAGACTCTGCCATCAGTTGCTACTTCAATCATGGCCAGAGCTCCAGGAATATTCACAAAACTGCCAGACCCAGAACAGACTTTATCAGAAACATCCTGCATGAAATCAATAGAGACACAATCCATTCAGTCACATCAAGAAACTTTTTTGCTTTTTTCTGCTTACACTCTTAATTTATTTCTTTATTTTTGATATACACTTTGGTGCACTTGAATACCCTATATGGATATTAAGAAATATAACAATAAAAATGCATGTGCAAGTATAAGTATGTATGTTATAGTGTGTGTGCTCTCAGTTCACATTTTCTTACAGTTGTGACCTTGTGTCCAATGTTTAGTTCCCGGTTGTGTCCATGATGTGCACATAACGATAGGAAATTACCCAAGGGCAGTCTTACACAAGAACAATCAAAATTGAAGTCCAAGAAAAAAAAAAATTAACAGACCTGTTTAGAGTCAGAAATCATTTATATAAGTGAATTCAAACGAGATCGGTTAGTCTTGACTGGCAACACTGTTCGGCTCACGCACGCTCCGTGTCTCTGCCAAAATTGTTTCTATCAGAGTAATCATTGCAAGTGACTCGAGATTAGAGTGGAAGCGCCCGGGTGGATCATAGGCAAAACTACTGTTCAGGACTTCAAGTGCAGGTCAGTTTCATCTGTAAACAGGCTGCTAAGAGTTGCTATAGCAGTTTAATGCTAGTAAACAAAGACAAAACTACAGCAAACGAAACTAAACTAAATTACTATCATCATCACTCAAAATACTCTATGCTAAAGGACATCATTATTAGCTAAGTTACAGTAGTAATTTAGCACACAAATGGTATAAAACATCGTTTTGTAATACATTCAGAAGGAGCTAGGGCAGATAACAACACAACCCTTATGACATTTAAAAACAAAATCCAGGGTTAGTATAGTTAAACCATAGTCTAACTATGAGATTTGTAGTAAAACTATGTAGTTAAATTAAAACAGATCATGATCAATCTGCTCAAAAAAAAACAAAAACAAAACAAAAACAAAAACAAAAAAACAAACAAACAAACAAAAAACATGGTTACTATACTTTTACTGTAATAAACCATGGTTAATTTTGGTAAGAGAAAAATATGACTCATGATAATGTCATAACATGTTCAGTATTAGGATTTTTCTGTAAAGATAATATCATGATGTAATCTTATTTTGCACGGCCCCAGCCTAAGGTTTTAAACATTTATTTAAATGTGGTGGCCAAACAATAAATAAATAAATTAAAAATAGGTTTGTCCATGACAATTTGTTGTGGGTGTATGGGATGGCCTGGATGAGTATGAGATTTCCCAGGCTGAAATTTTGTCCCAGTCTGGTCCTGTTCTACATGGTGGTTGTTTAGCCCTGATTAGCTAACAAATTTTAAATGTAAGTTATTTTGTATTAATGTGTTAATATGATATGAAGTCCAGTTACCAGCGTGACACTAAAAAAGGTAGTTGTAATGGGTACTTTTTAAGTACAAGTACATGTCAGAGCTCATACTTCTTTACTTTAACTTAAGTAAAAAAGTGTAGTCAGTACTTCTACTTTTACCAGAGTATTATTAAACATGAGTATCTGTACTTCTACTTGAGTGATCTGTGTACTTTTGCCATCTCTGCATATGATCAGTAATTAAATGAAGACATCCTTCTCTTGTTAGGTCAGGTTTCAGTGGTCAGAGTGATCACAGCAAGACCAAATCACAAACTGCCCTCCTTGCTGGGAAAAAAAACAAACAAACAAACAAACAAAAAAACAATACAAACCATTTCATTAGGATTTAGTGTTTTTTTTTTTTTGGCAGTTTTGCATTTTTCGTTTGATCATACGGACGCCTTCTATTGTACCACACACAGGACCGAATTAATTTCTCTTTTGCAGTTTTTAATAACTAAGTGGCACTGATATATCTGCCAGATAAACACCATAGCCTGATCTCAGCCAGCTGATCATGTAAGTGAACCACCGCTCTGCACATTTTGTATCTCAGATGTCTGTTCTATTCAAAAGTAAGTGCACTGCAAACTTGAAATATTACGCCCTGATTACAGTTCGAAGACAGCGTATATGTGCCATTCAACGAGCATTAAAGTGTGCAAAACATGAATTTAAATAGCATTTATTTACAGAGGTATATTACGTCACACGCAGGTGCTGGCGTAGCGCAAATCCATGCATGAATATTCTTAAGTAAAGTAAGCTCTGATGCATTTAATCGTATATCAAAACATCCTAATTTCATTAGGGGATGAAGTGCAATAAGTTTTACTGGACTTAAATTGAACAGATACACGATTTCTTACAAAGAGCTGCTGAACAGTAAATCTTTATCTTTTGCTTTATGAACAATGACAGTGATCGCAACGAGTCATATCACAGATTAAATTACATTTCCAAACGTGTTATTCATAGCGTGAGCAGTTACACATTCATGTGGATCAGAAATTATGAATCTGTAATAAATAAATACAAACGACAAAGTCAGATTTTGAAGTTGTTTATTTTCATTGAGCTGAGTTTATTTTCATTGAGCCATTGTGTGGTTTCAAGCTGAAAAGCATAAAATTACACTTCATTTTAGATCCGTTCTCCACTCCGGTCATGACAGCAGATATGGCAGTTCATGTCACAGCAAGCGTTCTCCATTCTAATGTGTTTTTAAATGTACAATATAAATTTTAACATTTTCCTTCACTATTGTCCAATGTAGACTGTATAGTTTGTAGTTCAAGTAGTTGTTGATGAAATAGTTTGGATATACTGTTGAACCTCTTTTTAAAAAATGATAAATAAAGAATTTTGTTGAGTGAATTTGCAGCGGTGAATATGAAATTTTGTAATTTCAAGTAATAGTAGTCAAAGTAATAGTAGGTCAATTATAAAATATTCATTCATTTTATCTTTTTGTATATTAAAGAAGCCAAACAGTACATCCTTAAAGCAAAGAGATCCCCTGGAGCACATTGCGACTGATAATATTAGAGAATTCAATCCAAAACGGCTGTGTGTGCGGACAATCCCAGAAAATATCAGTTTCATTAGGGTCACCACAAAATGAACAACTTGTATCTATGTCTGATTTAAACCTTTTCAAAAATACTTTAGCTGGGTAAAATCTGTGTAACAATTTGAATGAGATTTCTCTAACCTTGTTAGTTATTATATATTTCAAAGACAGAGTCCATACTTTTTTCCAGTCGATATGATCAAAAATATTTTTCCAATAAGACATAACATATGAAGTTGTTACAAGCTCCTTTTGAAAAAGAGATCTGATCTTATAGTTGCGTAATGAGGGATGTGACAAAAAGCATAGTTTCCCTACTAAGATTTCAAATGGGTCTAGAGAAATAGGTAAAGTACTGGGTGATCTAACAGAGTCCCTTAACAGCATAACAGCTCCTTTAGGAATAGCATCCATGACAATGGAGAATTCTTTGGGAGTTACAGGAAAATCAAATTTACATAAAAATTCTTCATAACTTAAAGGGGTCATCGGATGCCAAATTCACTTGTTCATGTTGTTTGAACATTAATGTGTGTTGGCAGTGTATGTACAAATCTACCCTATAATGATAAAAATCCATGCAGTGGTTTTTAATTAATCTGTAAAAATAATATTCCCTTTTTCAAATTGAGCCATTCTCAGATGCCTGTCGGTGTGCCGTCACACCGACAAAGGCCACTCCCACGATAGTTGATTGACATGAGAGTTTTACCTCAGATCAGCTGTAACAGTCTGTCCTCTTTGTTTCGATGCTGGAGCAGTGATGTAAGTTAGACAAGAATATCTCTGATTGAGCAATTGAGGTGTTCTGTGGCTGGATGTAATAATGAACATAGTGGTCGTCATTTACTCCTGACATCTGAGCCACTGAAGATGCAGTGGATTACGTTTGTTTGTGAAGGGAATGCACCTCCCGATCTACATAAATCTGTCTATGTTCACGCAAATCATTTATGATCCAGCTTCACTTACAGCAGAAGTGAGTATAAGGGTTTTTTTTTTTTTTTATGAATCTTTGTGATTGCCTTTCCTAATAATGTGCTAGTTAGCAAGTTTAGCAGCTAAACGCGGCTAAATGCAGCTAAAGTAAACAGACTCAAACAGAGCTCATTTGCATTTTAAGCAGCCTCAACGAGAATGAGATGATTTTTGCAGAGCTGATTTTGCCAAGGTAAAAAGGGTGTTGTTTTACACAACCATCGAGAATTTTTAATCAAAGTATATTATAGACTTTTTATTAAGACCCTAAAGAATCATATCAACTTGTGGAAAATGGGCATCCGATGACCCCTTTAACAGTGTGATAATTCAGACTGTCATACATGTGACCATTGTGAAATAATCACACAGCTATTCAGATTGCAACATCAGCTCATTAGGACTTCCCAATAAAAACATAATAAAAAATGGTGAATAAGCTTCAAACCATTGGTAAACCAAAATATACATGTTACACCCAACAAAATATGACAGAGAGGTTTTCCATTTTTCTTTCTGTGGTACATGCATTATCATTGTGGATCACATGGACTAACTGTCATGTTGTCCTTATGTTAATATTGAGTTCTTTTTGATTGTATCATGAGGAATGGTGAAGGCAGAATGTAATTGTAACACAGTTCGTAGAACGGGAAGGAGGAGGTGGGAACTGGCAAACATTTAAAGACTTTAATAATAAAATAAACAAACACAAAAGTAAAGCGGCAGCCCCTCACGTATGACTGCCGAACACTCGAGACTGGTGAGTGGCGCAGGTGTCACTCATTATTATTATACTCCACTGGCCTTGTTCCGTTCCCACGGCTCTCAGCCCCAACCCAATCGTTACAGTAACCACATCTGATCTGGACTAGTTTAGATAACTTTGTGTCATTTATGGCTTCATAAACTGCAAGTGTATATTTCAGAACTTTCCTTAGTGCTGACAGAAAACCACTTTTGTAACCAGGACTAGAAGTAATCATTGCATTTAATTAATATAATGAAAGCACAATTACTTCACCAAAAAACTTCACCAAAAACTTCACCATTTGATTATGTTTTTTTGAAGACATCATAACAGACCAGAGATTGGTTGGACATAATATTATATAAATTCAAAAAGATTTATATATATATATATACTATATTGCCAGAAGTATTTGCTCACCCATCCAAATAATCGGAATCAGGTGTTCCAATCACTTCCATGGCCACAGGTGTATAAAATCAAGCACCTAGGCATGCAGACTGTTTTTACAAACATTTGTGAAAGAATGGGTCGCTCTCAGGAGCTCAGTGAATTCCAGCGTGGAACTGTGATAGGATGCCACCTGTGCAAGTCCAGTCGTGAAATTTCCTCGCTCCTAAATATTCCACAGTCAGCTGTCAGCTGTATTATAAGAACATGGAAGCATTTGGGAACGACAGCAACTCAGCCACTAAGTGGTAGGCCACGTAAACTGACGGAGCAGGGTCAGCGGATGCTGAGGCGCATAGTGCGAAGAGGTCAGCAACTTTCTGCAGAGTCAATCTCTACAGACCTCCAAACTTCATGTGGCCTTCAGATTAGCTCAAGAACAGTGCGCAGAGAGCTTCATGGAATGGGTTTCCATGGCCGAGCAGTTGCATCCAAGCCATATATCACCAAGTGCAATGCAAAGCGTCGGATGCAGTGGTGTAAAGCACGCCGCCACTGGATTCTAGAGCAGTGGAGACGCGTTCTCTGGAGTGATGAATCGCGCTTCGCCATCAGGCAATCTGATGGACGAGTGTGGGTATGGCGGTTGCCAAGAGAATGGTACTTGTCTGACTGCATTGTGCCAAGTGTAAAGTTTGGTGTAAACTTGTGGAAAATGGGCATCCGATGACCCCTTTAAAATAAAACCTTCAGAGTTAAATAACTGGGAAACAATCAAAATGTTTTTCTCAAACCAATTACTATAAAACAAAGATTTTCTCTTATAAACAATGTCTTGATTATTCCAGATGAAGTACTGGTGAGGGGACAAATTGTGCTTAAAGGTTAATGACCATGCAAGTAATGCCTCTCTATGAAATTTAGATAAATTGTAAGGGATTCTAGCAATGTTATAATTACAGCTCAACAGGAAAGGGAGACCACCTATTTTGGAAAATAAATAATTGGAGATAAAATTCCAGATTGAGGTTGGGTTACACAAAAACTGCCTAATCCAATTAATTTTGAAAGTGTTGTTCAAAGACGAGAAATCAAGGAAATTTAACCCGCCATACTCATACGTGTTCATTAGTACAGACTTCTTAAGATAATGGATTTTGTTTTTCCAGACAAAATTAAACAAAATTTTATCAACTGATTTACAAATTTTGTTATCCACATATAGAGAGAGAGCAGCATATGTAAGTCTGGAGATACCCTCTGCCTTAGCAAGCAGTACTCTGCCTCTCAAGGTCAAGTCTCTCTGCAACCATGCATTAAATCTTTTTTGGGCTTTTATTATAATCGGGTCAAAGTTCAAGGTACATCTTTCATTGTGGTTTTTAGTAATCACAATGCCTAAATATGTAATTTCAGATTTAACTAGAATATTATAAATAGTAGATGCTGTACAATCTTTAATAGACATTAATTCACATTTACTTATGTTTAGATTAAGAGATTAAGAGAAAAATTGTATATAATTAATAGCTACAGGTATTTGAGAAGCATTTCTTAAAAATAAGGTGGTGTCATCTGCCAAATGACTAATAACTATTTCTCGATCTGCTATATGGATACCCTGAATACCTCTTTCACATATAAATGCTGACAATAGTTGCACACAAAGAAGAAATGAAAAGGGCGAAACGGGACACACTAGTCTCACTCCACTAGTGTCACGAATTCAGAGGGATGAGACCAGAGGCAGATATTAGATGCAAACCAAACAGGAGTATTATTGACAAGGTTGTATGAATATAGCGCAAGGATGGTTTGAGCAATGCTTATCTGTGAGTCCGTTGGTGAATTAGGATGATGAAAGAATCCAGGTTGAAAACACAGCAAAGAGTCCAGGTTAAAGCAGGGGATATCCGGGGAGAAACACAAGGAGAGGTCTGGAGCTAGCATGAGGTTGTGAACAGTAGACCCGACAAGGATGTGCTGATTGCCAGAGGCTTAAATAGGGCGGGGCTTAGTGGGAACAGCTGTTTGCAATCAGTACTCTGGTGAGAGAGAACGGGTGTGCTGTGACGTAGACAGTGGGGGTGGCTGAGGTGAACATTAACCCCTCCTCCAAGGGTGGCTCCCGACACCCTAACATGACGTCGAGGGCGACCATGACCACGAGGGGCAGGACGGTCCGGGTGGCTGTGGTGAAAGTCAAGCAGGAGTGCAGGATCGAGAATCTCTGGCCACCCAGGAGCGTTCTTCTGGTCCATACCCCTCCCAGTCGACAAGGTATTCTAGACAACCTTCTCAACGTTGTGAGTCCAGAATCTCATGGACCAGGTAGATGGATGGCTGGACCAGGACTTTGGGAGGAGGGGGTTCAGTTCCAGCTCCGGTGGTGTCTGTGGCAGAGGGAGAGAAGGGTTTTAGGAGTGAAACGTGGAAGGTGGGGTGAATGCGGTCCCTGGGTGGGAGCTGGAGCTGGAATGTCATGTCATTGATCGGTCTCAGGATCTTAAAAGGACCAATATAGCGGGGACTCAGCTTACGGCAGGGTAATGGAAGATATAGGTTGCGGGTGGACAACCAGACTAGGTCCCCGGGGTGGTATTGGGGAGCATTCCTCTTTCTGGCGTCTGCAAACCTCTTATGTCAACAAAGGGCTCATTGGAGATGGTGATGAGCTGAGTCCCACACTCTCTCACTCGCTCGGAACCAGTGGTCTACAGCTGGAACATTGGAGGCTTCCTCCATCCAGGGAAACAGCGGAGGCTAATAACCAAGTATGCACTGGAAAGGTGTTAAGCTGGTGGTGTCTTGGCGGAGGGAGCTCTGTGCGTACTCGGCCCATGGGAGGAACCTGCTCCAGCTGTGTTGGTCCTCTTGACAGTATGGCTCTTCCAGAGCCCGGAGACTCATGTACGGTGCCCAGAAGGTGTTGACGTTGGGAGCTTGGCACATAGATCTTACCTTCTGGGCGCCCTGGCGGAGCAGGCTCCTGGAGGGTGGCATGACGGATATCATTTTCCAGGTCACAAACAATGGGACTAATGATCATGTCGGGTGGTATGATGGGCTCAGGTTCGGCTGGAGAGTCGGCAGAGAATTGTCGAGAGAGGGCATCAGCTTTGGTGTTCTTGGTACCTGGCCGATAGGTGATCTTGTAATTGAACCTTGTCAGGAAGAGTGCCTAGCGTGCTTGTCCGGGGTTTAGGCATTTGGCCTCACGGAGATACTGCAGGTTTTTGTGGTCTGTGATGATGGTGAATTGGTGAACCGAACACTGCAGCCAATGACGCCACTCCTCCAGGGCTACCTTGATGGCTAAGAGTTCACGATTTCCAACATTGTAATTCTGCTCCGCCATTGTGAGTTTGCAAGAGAAGTATGCACAAGGATGGAGAAGGGGAGGATCGCCGACCGCTTGGGAGAGCACCGCTCCTACTCCGGAGCACCGCTCCTACTCCAGAGATGGAAGCATCTTCCTCAACCGTGAATGGGAGGTTTGGATCTGGATGACATAATAGAGGAGCGGTGCAAAAGATGGTCTTGAGCCGATGGAAAGCTTTGTGGGCGACGGGATTCCAAACTAGATGTTTGGGTTTACCCCGCAGGAAGGAGGTCAGTGGAGCTGTGATCATACTGTAGCCCTTGATGAATCGGCGATAGAAGTTGGAGAATCCCAAGAACCGTTGTAACTCCTTTATTGTAGAGGGTGTGGGCCATTCCTGGATGGTGTGGACCTTCCCCTGGTCCATTTGTACTCCTTCAGCACTAATGACATACCCCAGGAACTGAACAGAGGATTGATGGAACTCACTTCTCCAATTTTAAGTAGAGGCTGTGCTCTCGGAGCTTCTCTAGGACCTGCTGGACGTGCTGGCAATGGTCGGCCACGTTCTGGGAGTAGATCAAGATGTTGTCAATGTACACAATGAATCGATGGAGGAACTCCCAGAACACCTCATTCATAAACGTTTGAAAGACCAAGGGACTGATGGAGAGGCTGTATGGCATAATGCGGTACTCATAGTGCCTGGTAGGTGTAATGAATGCTGTCTTCCACTCATCTCCTGCCTGAATTCGAATGAGGTTATATGCACTCCACAGGTCTAACTTGGAGAACACTCGAGCTCCTCGTAATTCCTCGAGTGCGGCTGGGACCAGGGGAAGTGGATAAGGCTGTTGAATGATCTGTGAGTTGAGTTGGCGATAGTCGATACAGGGACGGAGACCTCCATCCTTCTTGCCCATGAAGAAGAAGCTTAAAGCAGCTGGCGAGGTGGATGGCTGGATGAAACCTTGTTGTAGAGCCTCCTTGATGTACTCCTCCATCGCCTGGCGCTCCGGGATGGACAAGGGGTAAATCCTTCCTTTTGGCTGTTGTGCTCCAGGCAGCAGCTCGATGGCACAGTCCCATGGACGATGAGGGGGCAGCTGAGTGGCTGCCTGCTTACTGAACACATTCTGGAACGCCATGTACTCAGCTGGGATTTCTGGGGTGACTTCTGGTTCTGGACTCTCGATCTTGGTAGATGCTAAAGGTATGGAGAAGGATTGTGGATGAGGGATTTCAGACAGACATTGCATATGACACTGTTGGAGAACATTGGAGGATGTTGCAGGGATTCCAGCCGAGTACGGGGGTATGGAGGTGAAGCCATGGGCGTCCCAGGATGAGGCAGACGGTGCAATCCTCCAGTACCAGAAACCGCATTTGTTCCTTGTGAAAAAGTCCAACTTGCAACATGATGATGGGTGACGAGTATCGCACTTCACCATGCCCCAGTGGTTTTCCCTGTATCGTCTTTACTGAATATTCATGGATATGTCGTTGTCATAGAAGCTGGAGTTGGTTTAAGCACTCTTGGGATATGAAGTTGCCGGAGGAACCTGAATCGATTAGAGCAGAGACGGAGAGAGAATTTCTTGAGGAACGGAGAGTGACTGGTATTAATGATAAATTGGAAATTTCGACTTCAGAAAGAATGGTACTCACCACGGGGCATGGGGGCTTGACTAGACAATTCGATGGTATGGCCGTTGTTGCCGCAGTATAAACTTAATCCAGATGTAAGGCGTCCATTTCTTTCCGTGCGTGAAAGCCGCGAGTAGTCGATTTGCATTGGTCCTGGTACTGGTGGGCAGGCAGCCACTGACGCAGGCTGAGGAGCGTTTGTGGGTGGCTGGCAGGCGGCTAAGTGTTGTGAAACTCTGGTGGTTCGTTGTAGAAAAGACTCAAAAAAAGCCTTTGCCCACTGAAGGGCCCTACCAGAGAGGAGTGAGATGAGGAAAGCGACTTTGGAGCTCTCAGTGGGGAAACATTGTGGTTGCATCCAGATATACAGAGCAACTTGAAGGAGAAAACTGCTACATTCAGCTGCGTCCCCTGAGTATGTTACCGGCATCGGCATGGGACTTCCTGAGACAGATGGTGGCATCGGTGCAGGTAACAACGATGCCTTGAGGCCATTCACCAAATCTGTGAAAGGGTCTGAAGCGGTGGGTGTTTCGGTGCTCATTGTTGTAGGTCTGGTCTTCTGTCACGAATTCAGAGGGATGAGACCAGAGGCAGATATTAGGTGCAAACCAAACAGGAGTTTTATTGGCAAGGTTGTATGAATATAGTGCAAGGATGGTTTGAGCAATGCTTATCTGTGAGTCCATTAGTGAATTAGGATGATGAATGAGTCCAGGTTGAAGCAGGGGATATCCGGGGAGAAACGCAAGGAGAGGTTTGGAGCTAGCATGAGGTTGTGAACAGTGTACTGAATATAACAAAAATATTCGTTGATACAGCTAGCTTTTCAAAATCAGTTAAGTCTGGTCAGGAGGTTTGAAAACTTTTTTTTAACAAAGCGCCATCTTGGACCTCCGTGATTTGTGTTTATTGTCATTCTGTAGACTGTACAGTGTCCGAAAATCCCAGAATGGTGTGCGTTGCTGACATCACGTTCCCATACTCTATTAAAGGTTCATGAAACCCCAGACTACTTTTTCTGAGATTTTAGCAGAGCATCTGTTCATTTTAATTGTTGGAGAAAACTGGTTAATTTTGGTAATTCATAGAGTGAGTATAATAACGGTTGTTACAACTCCATAACGCAACCCATCAAAAGGATTATAAATGCCGCAAAAAATGCCTTGAAAGTTAAAAACTGAAATGAAATGAAACTTGAAATGAAACTGTCTGAACTGTCTGAACCGTCTTAACCCGAGGCACGTCCTGATTTTGCTGAGTTAGATGTGTTCCTGGGTCGACATATTTTGTTGACCCTGGAACAACATTTCAATCCAACATTTCAATCAATTTAATCTTTACCACATCCCTACACCTAAACCTAACCTTACCCATGAGTAATCCCTAAAATCAGAGGAAATGATAGATGAATGACACTGATGTACAAGCACCAAACACTGATTGTAAGCCTAAACTTCACAAAAACTATAAACTGATTTTTCAAATCTGATTGGTTAATCACAATGTTGTTTCAGGGTCAACAAAGATGTTGATCCAGGAACATGTTGTACCTGGTAAAATCAGCTTCTGCTTAACCCGAGGTTTACTCTCTTCCCTCTTGCCCCCTCCGCTCCACAGCACACCGTGCCCACTTTTGCAGCATTTTTAAAAACTGTGGTGATCACCAGTGCTGAAACAGGGGGGATTCATGACCCTTTAATATTGATGGGAACAATCCTTAAATTTAAGGAACAAAAACTGTTTAGTCAGGTCAAGAAGTTGTTTAGAACCTTTAGAAGTGCAAGTTAGCAGTTTCGTGATGCAGCAAATGACAGCAGACATTATAAAAATATAACTTGCTGCTCCAGATGTATAGTAGACTAGCTAAGTTTGCTAATTAAATCTTTATGAAACAGACTAAGAAACACATTTTCTTGCATTGCACTCCAATAAATGATCTTAAAATAAAATTGCTCTATAAAGTCCTAATATATCTAATAATTCAGTGGGTTTGACTTATGTGTAGTAACTGCTTTTGTTCATTTCAGGTGCGGAAACTTGAGGCAGTGGGTTACAAGCCCATTTTATTTATTGGAAAAAAAGACTTCAAATAAGTGGGTTGCAGACATAATTACCCATCTGCACCAAACTCCTGTCACAAGAACTTTTTGGAGAAGATGCAAAGGGCTTTTGAATTTATCTTGACTAAGTGTAAGAGCAAGATTTTTGTTCAGAAATAATAATTATTATTTAAAATACATGTATTTTTCTTTGTTAATATGTACAGATTTGAAATTAATGTAAACTTGTAATAAAGCAACCTCCACATAACAGCAGCTGGACAATGACATCCCCATAGCAGAGCAGCACAACAGCCCCAGTCAGGAGCAGTGCAACAGTTCCATTTTGGAGCCGGAGAGCCTTACTGTGGAGCAGCCGGAGAGCCTTACTGTGGAGCAGCCGGAGAGCCACACCATGGAGCAGCAAGAAGAGTGTCACCATGGAGCCGGAGAGCCTTACCGTGGAGCAGCCGGAGAGCCACACCATGGAGCAGCAGGAGAGTGTCACCATGGAGCTGTCTGAGAGCCTAACCATGGACCAGCCGGAGAGTGACTAAAGTGATAAATAAACTGGTAGGTGATGTCCAGAGTGCAAGAGTACTGCGTAATGGATCATTATTGATATTTTGGAAAAGCTGCCAAAATAAACAAGATCGAAGGAAGGAAAGTTCAGGGTACAATTTATAAAAAGAATAAGATGGTGCAAGGAGTGATTACTGGGATTTCTACTAACATAACAATGGAACAAGTTAAAGAAAACTGCAAGGGAGGGAAAATAATAAAGGCTAGGTGCCTTAAAACAAATCTTAATTGAGAAAGAACTGATAGTCTGTCAATTGTATTGAAATTGATGAAGAAAAACTGCCTTCTAAAGTGTTTGTTGGATATATGAGTTATGAGGTAAGACTTTATATTCCTCCGCCACCAAGATGCTTTAAATGTCAAAAATTTGGCCATAGTGTGGCAGTGTGCAAGGGCACACTGGATGTGCTGGTGATCACGAATATGGAAAGTGTGAAAGAGGGGCCAAAATTAAATGCTGCAATTGCGAAGGGGAGCATAGTTCTGCTTTTCAAGGGTGTAAAGCCAGCATAAAATCTGCGAAGATTCAGAAAATTAAGTATTCACAAGGGATTTCTTATGCTGAGGCAACCAAGAAAGTGCACAAAGAGGCAGACAGGACTTGTAGAGGAAAAGTAAGCTCAGAAGGTTGTGTTACGAGATCATGTATGTAATAAATGAAGGGAAGACTCATTAATTATGGGAAGAACTGAATTTGTACTATTTATGGTCAAAGTTACAAATTGCACAGCTCAAACAGATAAGAAGATGAAAAAAATAAATATAATAGTGAAAGCAGCAGAAAAGTTTCTTGGGATAAAAAGATAAAAATGGGAAGCAGTGGAGGGAATGTTAGTTGGGAGTATATCCAATTCGCAGCATCAGTCAGGGGGTGATGTAACCGGATGATAGTTTATATCTTGCAATTAAAGTCTTGTTGCCAATGGTCAAGAGCTAAAACAGTTTATATTCAATTTACAGAATAAACCCAATATAATTTGTATTCAGGAAACGTGGCTCAAACCACAGTGGGATTTCGTAATACAAGGATATACATCAATTAGAAATGATAGGCAAAATGGAAATGGGAGTGGAGTGGCAACTTTGGTACAGTATTGAGTGAGATATAGTTTGATAAGTATAGATAAAGAAAATGAAGCAATAGTAATTAAAGTTTGGGCAGGAAAGGATGAGATAATATTAAGAAATTATTATAACCCATGTAATAGAATTTATTCTAGTACGTTAAATAATATAGTTGGGGATGTACAAAGTAAAATGGTATGGGGTGGAGATTTTAATGCGCATAATGTAATTTGGGGTAGTAAGAAAATTGATGCAAATGGTGCAGCAATAGAGGAGTATTTAGAGGATAATGGATTAGCTGAGGACCGACTGCTCTCCTTCACACGCACCCACGGACCCACTGCTACATGAGTTGGAAAACACACCATTGCACCTACCTGTATTTGTTGCACTTATCTTCACTTAAAACAACAACGGGGCCTTTATTTGAGAACCCGCTGATTCCGTTACCCATCATCGACGTGCCCTTTGAGCGCATCGGGATGGACGCTGCCGAAGTCTGCCCGGGGACATGAACACATCCTGGTGATTGTCGACTATGCCACCCGGTATCCCAAGGCAGTTCCCCTCCGAAAAGCCACAGCCAAAGCCATCGCCCAGGAACTGTTCTTGCTGTTTAGCCAAGTAGGCATCCCAGTGGAGATCCTGACCGATCAAGGTACCCCCTTCATGTCGCGGCTAATGGCTGACCTCTGCAGGCTGTTGCGGGTGAAGCAATTGAGGACCACAGTCTACCACCCGCAGACGGACGGACTGGTTGAACGATTCAACCAAACACTGAAACAAATGCTTCAACGAGTGACTGCGGAGGACAGGCGGGATTGGGACCTCATGCTGCCCTACGTCCTCTTCAGCATTAGAGAAGTTCCACAGGCCTCAACTGGCTTCACCCCCTTCAAGCTCTTTTTCAGTCGGCAACCCAGCGGCCTCCTGGATGTGGATGTGGCCTGGGAGCAGCAGCCTGCAGCCCATCACTCCATCGTGGAACACATGAAGCAGAAGAGGGACAAGATCGAGTGTGTCATGCCGTTAGTCCGGGAACACCTGGTCAAGGCACCAAGTGGGCAGTCCTGGAGCTGCAGTATTACCTTCTCGGCTGAAAGTTTACCCTGGTCACTGACCACGCTCCTCTTCAGTGGATGACCCGCGCCAAGAACACCAATGCCAGAGTGACCAGGTGGTTCCTCACGCTGCAGGACTTCCACTTTGAAGTACGACATCGGGCCGGAGCCGCTAATGCCAACGCCGACGGCCTCTCTTGTGTCTGGGCAGCTTTTTCAGGTTTGTCAGGGGTCACTCCCCACCCACCCCCTATTTCTCCCCTACTGTCTCATATCATCCACAGGACCAAGACGACGAGCGTCCTGAGGATTCATCAGCGTCGCCCTGGAAATGGACAAGCCACACCTGCACGTCCTCATCACGGGCGGATCAGCCTCAGCTGCGGCTCATCAAACGGCGTCCTTATAAGCAGAGGAAACACGGCTAGTATTGAGAACGATCTCCATGCACGTGAGGACTAATGTTTTCCCTCTTTATCTCTCCAGAAAGCAGCTGAGGACCGACCGCTCTCCTTCACACGCACCCACGGACCCACTGCTGCACGAGTTGGAAAACACGCCATTGCACCGGAGTACCTACCCGTATTTGTTGCACTTATCTTCACTTAAAACAATAAATCCACCCTCCGGGGCCTTTATTTGAGCTCTCCTTGTCATGTGATTCTTCACCCCGTGACAGTATGCTTAAATGAAGGAACAGGTACAAGGTATAATAGTAGTCAAAATACGGAAAGTGCAATAGATTTAACAATAGTATAAAATAGCATAGCAGGAATTTCTAATCTGAAATCTAATCTGAAAAATAAATATACTAGACATCTGAATCGCTGAAGATGCAGTAGATTACGTTTGTTTGTGAAGGGAATGCGCCTCCCGATCTACATATATCATTCATGATCCAGCTTCACTTACAGCAGAAGTGAGTATAAGGTTTTTTTTTTTATGAATCTTTGCGATCGCCTTTCCTAATAATACGCTAGTTAGCAAGCTAGTTTAGCGGCTAAATGCAGCTAAAGTAAACAGGCTCGACACTCCACAGAGAGAAGAGAGGGGTGGGGTGAACAGAACTCATTTGCATTTAAAGCAGCCTCGACCAGAATGAGATCATTTTTGCAGAGCTGATTTTGGCAAGGTAAAAAGGGTGTTGTTTTACACAACCATTGAAAATTTTTAACCAAAGTATATTATAGACTTCTCATTAAGACCCTAAAGAATCATATCAACTTGTGGAAAATGGGCATCCGATGAAAAAACGTTCTGTATATGTGAGAAAACTGTTCCAACATTATTTATTAAACATAATATAAGTGGTTGTCCTGTTGATTTTCTGCTAATTGGATATGCTAATTGGACTTAATTACAGCCATTTAAAATGTGCATTTTCCCCTTTACCAGGAGGCTCTACTGGTCCCCTGGAGGTGGAAGGGCATAAAAGCCTGTACAGATACTCTCTTTACCATGGAAAATAAAATTGTCACAATTTGTGTTGTCATATTTATGCCTGAACATTTTTTTTTTCTGCCCCCTCTGGTTTTGATGCACTGTGGGACTCTGAGAACAGAATACAGAAACACAGTAAAATTTTACACAAATATTTTAAAGTAACATGTCTAGGCAACATGTTTATTACTGCTGTATATCTTTCTTTCTTTCTTTTTTTTTCCTTTAGCAAAATGACAATGGATGAACTTGCATTCAGTGTTGGAAAATAATGATTCCTCCTTGTCATAATGGTTTTCTTTGTCTTGCTTGTCTACAGTATGTCCCTATAATCTGCCTATTCCATGTCTCTTAACAAGTTTCAATTGTTATACAGCACCCTACACTATTTGTTTTCCTCAGCCCAAAGCCTAAGACCTAAAATTCCATTTCCTCTGTGAATCATATTTTGTTCTGTGAATCATTATTTTCACTCATAAAACCATTGATTATTTAGTTTTGTAGTTGGTTGAGGTGGCGCTCACTTTGAACTATTTTGTAGACAACTGTATCTAATGATTATTTTCAATAGTTAATCTGCTAATTATTTTCTCCATTACTCAACTGATTGTTTGGTTTGTAAGAATTTGGAAAATAGTGAGAAATTACACATTGCCCGAAAATTACAAATTTACAAATGTTGTGAACAGTTCAAACCTCAAAATGATTAAAAATACATAGTTGTAACAAACTCTCAGGGTCGTTTGGATCCATTTGCAGGCTTTAATCGGTGTGTCAAACAGGCAGAGGGTACAAGAACCAGCAAGCAGGTATAATACAGATAATCCAGTAGAGTAGTCGATCACAAGCAGACGTCAATGGGGCAGGCAGCGAGAATCAAACACGAGAAAGGCAGTCCGGAATCAAAACACAAGTAAACAATAACACTGGGGAACGCTCGGAAATATCACCTAGGGCAGATATGACTTCGCGATGGTTTGCAGAAAGTTTGTGCCTTATAAAGGCGAGTAATCACAGGGAAAATGAGAAACACCTGAGGCGGAACTAGCCGAGGTACGTGGGCATAAAGAGTCCGGGTGGGGGGCCTAGAACGCGGGCGAAGGTTCCCGCTGCGGCTGTGCGGAGAGGGCCACAGAGGCGCTGTTCGTGACAATAGTAATCAAGCAACTAAAATTTAAAAATGTAAATCTTATGATTTTCTAAGCTGAAACCATGAAATGTTTTTGCATTAAGATGATCAACCAACTTGGTCAACTTATGATCAACAAATTAGCTGCCAAATTATTATTATTTTTTTTTTTGGCCAATTGAATACTTGTATTGGCTGTACTAATACTGTATAAACTACTGAGTAGTTTTATTTATACCAAAATGCCATATTTTAGAGAGCAAGTACCTCAAATCTATACTCTACTACAGTACAGTACTTAGCCTTACAATAATGCACTTAATTTCTACCACTGACTGGTTTCTGTGTCACATTTCTGTGTAAAAAAAGAGACTACACTTTGGCTGTATTTATAAGGGGTTGAAAAGCAGATTTTATTACACTCTTTAGATTCAGGGTTAAGGTCAAGGCCACTGTCGAGAAAAAGGGTCACAGTTTCTTTTTGTTCATTTCAGTTCGTCATCAGAAATAGTCACTGTCATAGTCATCAGCTGACGATTTGTTTAAGAAGTTGGTCCAGACAAAACTTGCAGATAACAGTCTCTTGCTTGCACCCTCATATCTCTGATTTTATGTTGGTTTTTGTGGATGATGCTCTGCAGGCCTTTCAGACCCTCTTCACTTAGGCCACAATGCGAATCTTGAAAGAGGAACAAAACAACATTAAGCCTCCTTTAGAAACTTTATAAACAATCATCATCATATGTGTTGTAGTAAAGGGGACTCACGTCACTAATGACGCTGTGATTTTTGGGTCACACGTCACTCAAGGTGTGGATGTGAGTATATCAGGTGACCAGTTTCAGATTTCTATGGTAATGTTGCTTATGGAAAACCACTTAATGGCTCTGGTAGACTTAACAATAAATAACTGCTTATTTATCTTTGAACAAACAGTATAGCTATCATTTGTAATGCTGACCCCAAGTAAATGTTATCTAAACAGGTTAGAAAACATAGGCTGCAGGTATAAACTAAGCCAAGGTCTTTAGGAAAGAAGTTTTGTAAGTTTATAGTTAAATTCCACGTGGTCGGGTGATCAGTCCGGCATGGAGACATCTTCCACTGGTGATGCAGATTGCGTACAGTGGGGAGGGCACAGAGTTGCGTTCCGGTAGCCATCGATGCGCTGACCTGGAGAATGCTGAACTTCTGTTGTGCCAAGGGGGTCCTTAGAGCATGGACCAGGCAGCTGGGTCAGATGAGTATTTATAGGGTCCTTTGCAGCTGGGGCTGCGTCGTCGAGGAGCCATGTGTTTCAGGCAGTGTCTGCCTATGCGGAGGTCCTTTGTGGACTGGCCTACGCTGCTTTCGGTGTGGCAAGAGTCAGTCGAATGCAATATAGACACTCAGGACGTTGTATCTGTAAGTGTCCTTTCCCTCGCAGGATTGGAACTCAGAACACAGATGGTGTGTTACAGTCTCTCTGGACGAAAGACTCAGAACGTTGTTGATCTGCTGTTGTCTAAACCTTGCCGGAGACTCAGAACAAGGTGTGTCTTTTGGAAGGGTACATTTATCCCTTTCTGATGAGGAGGAGATTGGAATCTAGCGCCTCTCCATTCCAGGAATGTGATTGGCCGCTTGTGTCCACGTTGGCCATGGTGTTGCCTGCCCTAGTGTGGAACTTATTTGCATATAGTAGAGTACAAAGTTAAATAGTGTCTTTAACATTTTACCCATGCAGTGTTTCTTTACCAGACCTCTTTCAAATTGTTATGCACATCATGAGGAGCAAAAAGAGTCCAAAAATGATAGGAAACTGTTGAATAATCGCTCATTTATACCATGATATATTATTAGGCCTGCTTCCGTGAACTGTTATGTTAACAGTCAATGTCCATCAACATAAACTGTACTTTATGTGAGGGTGACGTGAATACGGTTAGGGTTACGTCAATTTAAGGTCTCCAAACATAGGTATGAATGGATTTGAATGGATCTCTGTGGCCTTTCTTTGTTTCGGCCGCTGCTGCTGCATTCAGAGTTCTGAAGGAATTTTTATGGCAGTCGTTCCTAAACCTTAGGATTGGTGAGGGTCAACCCATAGTCCAATGAGAAGTCCTCTTTTAGGTGGTCATGGGTGCAGAAGGTCTCCCTCCCTGTCCTGCTAGAGGTGTCTGGCAGTTGCCTTGGCATCTTATTAGATGTTTCTGAACATTTGATTATTCTACTCCACCAAGATCCAATCACAGTGTGGCACATCTCCCTCCACATCTGGCAGATAGAAAGGGCTCTGCCATAAACTGATCCTTGGAATGTCATCTTGACTGTTGTTCACTACAGTGTATTAGGGCTGCCTGTGCCTTTGCTTATGTTTGTACCATATATGACAAATACATACTTTGTAGTGTCTCACTGGCAAACACGCAGGACAGTTCTCTGAGGGTCTCAGCACGAGTAGAAAGATATTTCCAATGGTGGTCTATCTCTGCAACAAGAATCTTCTGCTCCTCCCGAAGCCGCCTTACTGACATGATGATGTCAAATGCCTTTCTTTTCATCCTTAGATCGACAGAGTCTAGAATGCATGAGAAAAACTTGCTTCATATGGAGTTGCAAATTAACATTTGAGGCATTGTGGGTAATGTGTATAAAGTGTATAAATGTGTGTAAATGTGTAAAAATGCGTATGTATAAGAATTGTCAAAAGACTAGTGTACATACCACTGTGTGGCAGCTGCCATGGCCAAGCTGTCTCACCAGCAAGCTCCAGTCCCTCCTCATCTACCTGGCTGGCAGATCCTTGGGAGGTCTCTCTGGCTGCTGACCACTCTCCTCCACAAACACCTCTTCCACTGACCTCTAATATGGAAAATGGTTGACGAAAAAAAACTTTTGAGTAGGAGATACATGTAGTCCTGTATATAGTCTAATCATCTGCGATTATACATGTTTGAATGTTTTGTGAATATAGTCCACAGATCTTGTTACATCCTCATCCTTAGCTATAAAGATGTCTTCAAAGATGGCCTGTTCCTCAGATCTAAAAAAAAAAAAAATCTGATGTAACTGTAATCTAATTTTACTTGATGCACATTGAAGAGCTATTTTTTCTTATGAATATTGTTGCAACAGTGTGACATTATACACAGTTTGGAGTACCTAACTGCATTCTTAAAATGGTAATGTTTGCGGTTTCCATCTACTGAAACTGCCAGCATATCTGGGGTGCATGCAGGACAGATAAAGGGCTTCTCCTTGCAAATTTTGTCCAACTCATATCGCACAGTCTCCCACTCAAAAAACATTTTCTGAAAACTGTCTATGGAGATCTTGCCAGTCTATTAAAAGTAAGGAAACCAACAGCTAATAATATACAACAAATACATTAGCATCAAACTGTTTTTTAACCCACAATACAAGGAGATTAACAATACTGTAGGATAAATAAATTCAATACTCACATGACCAAAAGGGCATCTTCATTTCTTTAAATGAAAAAAAGACATCTGTGGCATACATTGTGGAAAAGTGGAGGTCGCAGGTCAGTAATCACTTCGATTTAGGCCGACCACTCCAGCAGCCCAAGTGGCTTGGCATGCCTCACAACTCAACTCAGGCATGCTTAGATCATATTGTCCTGGAAAAATCAAAAACACGTCCATTTTAATGTAAACTTTATGTTATTAATCAGGGTTTGGACAATTTTTACATTACTTTGTATACTTTTTAAACATTACTCAAAAGTCATACAGATTTTACATACAGACCTGTGCTCCCCTATGGGAGTAGAGCATGTGTAGATTTTTATCTTCCCTTATCTACCCTTACCATTTATTGTGATTGCAGCAACAGTCTTTACTGGGCTGGCCCTCAATGACTCTGGTGAACAACCGCAAATTTTGTCAGGAATCCCCACAGGTACAAGCCGCACTGTGAAACGTCATGTAAAATAAGATAATTTGTATTGATGGAGTAATATAGCATTGTAATGGTTCAATGGTAATGAAGAACATTGCTGAAAAAGTATACAAGAGTTGCTCAATAAGCTGACTGACATGAAGTGTCCTCATAAATTCAGTATAAAACAATACGAGACAAAAAGGCATTATTTAAATAGTAAAGCTTATGAGGCCTAGCGATTCTTAGAATGATATTTATGTTGTACCATCATAATCCAGAATTTACCACAATGGGAAAGAGCTTTGTCTACAACAAAAGTTGTTGGAGGCAATGGCTGGTAAAATCCAGCCGTCATGGCATCTCGGTTATGGAGAACATGTCTGGTGTGCATGCTGACGTCACATTCAGTACAGAAGAAGGGGCATGGTTGACAGTCACAACACCGGACAGCAGCTGGATTGCTCCCACACTGTTGGCAGATGTGTGTTGCCCCATTTTCGTGTTCACCAGATGGGATCTCTCTGCCCTCCACCTCTCTGAAAAGAGACTTTGTTGTGGAATATATTTGGAATATTTAGAAACAACACTTATATATTAAGTTGTACTGCATGGAGTGCCTTTGGCTATGAAAAGGCCAGTATTCTGGCAAATTTTGAAAATGTAATTTACACAAAGAAGTACACACCAACAGTCTCTGCAGCAAAGGTCTACTCACAGTTAGTGTCAGGAGCATTGATGGGAGGTTCAGTTTTCTGATTGTGATCAGCTGTATCAGATAAAAACAACAAAAAACAACATTTACAACATCTTCAACTTGTCCCAAGGCTAGTGGCACAACTCCCTTATTACCAGCCTGAAATGGCATAAGCTCACTGTTTAACACTGTTTAAAAGCAGACTTTTTTTTTTCCAAACCTACATGTGGACAGTCTCTCTACTTGTCTCTGTCTATAAGGTGTCACATAGATTATGAAAACAAATAAGAATGCTTGCTGTAGAAGCAGATCATTTAAAAAGAAACAAGCTGGTTGGCTACTGACAAGACACATAGAAAAAACTGCTTCAAACAAAGCCATACCAAGACCAATAATTTAGTGTAGATTTTTGCTTTACGCAAATACTATATGTAATCAATTTATTTTCATGTCAAAAATCAAATGACCAGTTCTGGTTTGATTGTTTCCCTGACATATTCCTTTTTTGATACATTCATAAGTGCCTAAACAATGTAGATATTCAATATATCTTAAATGAAAAAGTATACTGACCCTTATTTGACTGATTCCTGCTTGACCTTGGTCTTGCATAGACAATGTTTCCATCAATGTCTCTTTTTCTCCAATGCACCCTTGGTTCAGGTGTCTTTACTGGGGCTGCTTCCTCATCTTTCTGCAGCTCACTAAGAAAGTCATCAAGACTTTGGAGCTCATCACTGAGTTCATGATGATCAACCAGATTATCCAGCTTCATAAACTGAGTTCTGAATCACTCATGGTGATGGGCAGAAACACAAACAGAAAGAAAGACTCACAACATAGATGGACAAATACAACAACTACAGATGTAAACAAAGAGAGAGAGAGAGAGAGAGAGAGAGAGAGAGAGATACAGAAAGACAAGTAGAGTTTAACAAGATGAATGTGGCTCTTAAAAGTGCCTTTGGTTTTTGTGTGTGGAGTGGGGTTAAGATAAAGGAGAATGTTGGAAGCTGGCAAATTTGAAGGACCTGGCAAGAGAAAAAAAAATATTGAACTCCTACTGAACTACTGAATAACTGAACTCCTTACATTTTTACCAGAATTTTCTTTATCAGTGTTGGGCAGTTTTTGATTGGTTTTGAGTTGTACTACATGGGATAAAATGGTTTTGGACAGGTGGAATTTTGATATTTATGTTGTGCCAAATGACAGACATGGAAAATAGTTTACAACATAGTTACAACGTAGCCTTCTTTAGAGAAGAACACTTATTTGCTTTATTACGATATATTTAAAATTGTGACGAGCCACAATATTGTTGTAACTATGAATTAATTTGTATTGTTTATTATTGGTAAGATTTGTGTGTTTACTATTTAATTTTGTATGGATTTCGGACAATTACTGCAAAACACACCAATCTGGCAACACTGTTCTTCATCTGAACATTTATAAATGGCTGAAGTGTTGTGAGCTAGTGTAATATGAAAACACAAAACACATCATAACTAAAAATTATACAGTCTTCTATGATATTACCTTGTATGATTAAATGTGAAAAAACAAACTTGAATTTAATTAGCTAAGCTCCTGTAGTTCCTTGAGACTGAACTAGACAGAAAGTGTTACAAACACACAGTCTGTAGACACTGTATTTAAATAGAGAGTACATTCGCAGTCTAGAGAAACAAACAATAGGAAAGATGCAAAAAGTGAATATTATGAAAGCAAACTCACCAGTGGAGATGGAGAGAGGCAGCAACAAAACATTTGAGGACTTGTTTGAAAACTTAGCCGTGGAGATGGAGAGCAGCAGAAGTGAAGCGTTCGAGGACGCGTTCGAATACCTACAAATGGAGACGGAGAGCAGCAACAGTGAAGTGTTCGAAGATGCGCACAAATACTTACCAGAGGAAATAGAGAGCAGCAGCAGTGAAGTGTTCGAAGATGCCTTTGAATATTTACCTGTGGAGCCGGAAAGCAGCAGAGCTGAACCGTCAAGTAGCACTGTTGTGTCAGCTGGTGGAAATCCTAGCAGATAGGCCTGAACACCAAAACAACCCAACAAGTAACTGACAACATTAATACAAATCAATACTGACATATATAGAGAAATAAATAGTACAAGACAATTACTGTGTGACTTCTGTGTAGCACAGCATCAGCACTGTGCTTGTAATTTAATTTTAGTAAACTAAAATCACCAATATAAAGCAGCTATACAGTTTTACAAGTTGATCACAGAGCTCTAATCTAATCAGAGGTGTTTATAATCAATCTTCCTTCTTTTTCTTTTCTTTTGTTTTGGTTAATTTTGAAATGTACAGTAGGAAGAAACAGCTGCATATTATTCCGGATGTTTTGGAACACTTTAAAGCATCTCTTCCAAGTCAATTGAAGTACACTAGACAGCACTGACAGCGACTCTTCAACGGACGTTGACCTGCCAGGTAATATTACTTTGATTCATGTCAATTCTAGCCTGTTTCTGGTTTTATTTTTATTCTCCAATCCTACTGTCTCCTCACCTGATCTGCACAGGTACAGGCACAGTTTAGTTACAAGCAGCTGCTGCTGGAGTTCAGCCTCATGTTGTATATTAACATGTTGTTGTGTGTTTTTTTCCAAGGACCCGTGGACGCTCTTTATGTCAGAGGAGGGAAGCTTGGATCAGGCAACGATGGCTCTGTCTATGAAGCTACTAGAAAATCGGATGGCCATATAGTATGTTACTCTTTCTGCATAAACTTTTTGCATCTTGTTTCTTTCTGTGAGAATTTGAGTCCTGACATAAACATCAATGTTTATACTTTCAAAACATGTTATATATCAAAACATGTTTAAAAAACGTAAAGATGGTCATGTACACAAACTAAAAGGATCAGTTTACTCACATTTGCAAAAATTGTCTTTTTAGGTGGCAATCAAATTTCTTATGGAGCACCAGTACCCAAACAGAAAGGAGTTAGTAAGTTGACAAGACTTTATTCCTCATTGTAAGTGGCCACTAGAGGTAATTCTTTCACAGTCAGGTCATTCATGTGACTGGGTTTGAGGCTGTTCAGATTAAACTCAGTTTGTGTAATTCTGGTGCTGTGCACTGTAACATTGTTCAAGTTGCTTTGCCTTGTGTCCACATTTGTGTGCTGTTTAGCCCAGAGACCTTAAAGCTTACATCTACATCAGGAAGATGTAGAGTTTAAGAGTTAAAAAGAGTTTAAGTTTGCACCTGAAGGATCGGACGATCCTCAAATGCAAACTCTGTGTGTTTTGCCTCAGAGCAACCATACATTTGTGTTGTGTTTTGCTTTCTTTTTATATATTCTTCATTTATTCATCATTTTATTATTCCATTTAATCATATAATCATTTATAATAATCATTATAGTCATTTATATATTAATTTTATTTCATTTCTTAATTCATTTATATTATATTATATTATAGTTGTTTTTTTATATATTTTTTCCATTGTTGTTTAGTCTTATGATTGTGTGGTTTTAAGGGCTTTTTGTCTTCATGAATAAGAGATACAAGGGAATGTTTATAGAAACTCAAGGTTTATGGGATGTTGAATCAGTTTGGTATAACAATACTTGTTGGATTTGTGTTCTCCAGACAAAGTCTGAGCATTGAGACATACGCAACTAAGACTATTCAATAAACTCTGCTTCTTTTTATCATCATTACTTCTTCTCCTGCTTCTGCTCTTCACTTTCATTGGCTTTTCCCTCAGTCAACTTCTTGGCTGATAGAAGACTGTTAATAGTGTTTTGGGTATTTTAGGTACCAGACAAGACCTCCTGTTAACAAGGTTTGGGTATTAGACTACTCTGCTGACGAGTTGTTCTGATACTGGACAAACTGATAACTTCTGACGGGATCTGGGGTCCGGGGCTGGATCTTAATTGTCTAGGCATGGAGACAGCGATCTAACACACCCTTGGTGAGCAGAGCAAGGTGGTGTGTTTTTTTTTTTTTTTTTTGGTTCCATGTTTAAGATCATGTCACGCCATAATGATATTTACAGAGCTTTATTTCCAACTTGGTGTAAAACTAATATTTTCCTTTTGTGAGATTTACATCTGTGCTTGCATCTGGGCACTTTTTATCTTTCAATAACCAAGTTTCCATCCAGGTTTTTGTGATGTTCTATTATCGACAGAGAATATGTGTAAAAAAAAAAAAAAAAAACTTAATGAAATTTTGCTGTCTCCAGCCTGTTTCCATCCAGCTGGCTTTTTACCGATAAAATGGTGTGCATGATGACCTCATCCCTAAAGAAACAAACTGTTGCATAATGTATTGCAAAAAAATGTTTCCATACATTATTTCACTTATTGCGCAAATTATGTAGGCTAATAGCCTGTTCTTCATCCATTTGAAAGAAAACTTTGTTATATTGGCTATTATTTAAATGTATAGGCCTACATAAAATTATTTTTATTAACAAGTGTCAGGTTTTTTTTTTTTGTTGTAGTTACGCTTAGGCTAGACTGGGGTGGCGAACGTCGGTCCTGGAGAGGTTACCACTACTGAGTGCTTACCGCCAAGGACTCAGCCCAGAGATTTCCAAAGCCATGGCGCTGTATGATGACTCCGTTGGATTGGAATCCTTTCTGCAATGAACCACCAGAGTTTCCTAGTGACTAGCCGCCTGCCAGCCACCAGTAACTGCTCCTCAGCCCGCTTCGGTGGCTGCCTGTTTCCCAGTACCAGAACTTATGGAAGTGGACACCACCCGTCTATCACGTGCTGGAAGGAATCGCTGCATGTCATCTGGCATATGCTTATATTGCGACAATCACGGTCACTTCATCCGCAACTGCCCCGTCAGACCCCCACGCCCGGTGGTGAGCACCATTCAGTCAGAAGTTGAGATAACCAATTTGACTCTGGTACCTGTTAGGCAAGGCAAAGCAAGGCAAGTTTAGCACATTATAGCACATTGCATACACAACGGTAATTCAAAGTGCTTTACAGAAAAGGAAGTCATATCATAAAAGCAATAATTCATAAAAAAGGCAGTAGAATAATCATAAAAACAATAATAACAACAATAAAACAAAACAAAAAAAAATTAAAAACTTTTAAAATGATTTAAAAATTGATTTAAAATAAATTTAAGACAGTTAAAAATAGAAAAGGATTATACATAGTGCAACCAGTTCGGACGTAGCACAGTGCTCATTTAGTAAATGCACAGCTAAACAGATGAGTTTTGAGTCTAGATTTAAATGTAGCTAATGTTTTAGCACATTTGATCTCTTCTGGAAGCTGATTCCAACTGCGGGCAGCATAACAGCTAAAAGCGGATTCCCCTTGTTTTGTGTGAACCCTTGGTATTTCTAACTGACTCGATCCTAATGATCTGAGTGGTCTGTTAGGTTTATATTCAGTGAGCATATCTGCAATGTATTTAGGTCTTAGGCCATTGAGTGATTTATAAATAAGTAAAAGTACTTTAAAATCAATTCCAAATATAACTGGAAGCCAGTGTAGGGACCTGAGGACTGGTGTGATATGCTCAGACTTTCTGGTTCTAGTCAGTATCCTGGCAGCAGCGTTCTGGATGAGCTGCAGCTGTCTAATGGTCTTCTTGGGAAGGCCGGTGAGGAGACCATTACAATAATCCACGCTGCTTGTGATAAAGGCATGAACAAGTTTCTCCAAGTCTTGACTGGAAAAAAACATCTAATTCTTGCAATGTTTTTGAGATGAAAGTATGCTGATTTAGTTACTGCTTTGACATGACTACTGAAACTAAGGTCTGATTCAGAATCACACTTGGTTTTTAGTTGTTTGACCCCTAGAGTCAAAGTATGCATTCACCTTAAGAACTTCCTCTTTGCTTCCAAATGCAATGACTTCAGTTTTCTCCTTGTTTAACTGAAGGAAGTTCTGGCACATCCAACTGTTAATTTCATCAATGCATTGGCAGAGGGAGTCAATGGGGCTGTAGTCATTTGGCGATAAGGCTAGGTAAATCTGGGTATCATCAGCATAGCTGTGATAGGCAATTTAGTTCTTTCTTATTATTTGACTTAGTGAAAGCCTATACAGGCTAAACCAGAGCAGCGCTAGAATTGAGTCTTGAGGGACTCCGCATGTCATGGACGTCCACTTAGACTTATGCTCTGCTATACTCACATAATAAACTCTCCCTTCTAAGTATGACCTGAACCAACTGAAAGCCTGACCCAGTTTTCCAGTCTCTGTAGAAGAATGTTATGATTGACAGTGTCAAACGCAGCACTAAGATCTCGTAGTACCAGCACTGATATTGAAAATTGTCCAGGTATCCATTTGAGTTTAAGTAGTTGTTCAACTGATTGAAAACTACCTTTTCAATAATCTTGGCTGTAAAAGGAATATTTGATATTCGTCTATAGTTGCTCAATGTGGTGTTATCAGGATTGCTCTTTTTCAGAAGAGGCTTAACAACTGCAGTTTTCAGCGAGTTTGGAAAAGAAAGAAGTGAGGTGTTTACCACTTCTAAGAGATCTGCTTCTAAACAGTTAAACACACTTCTGAAAAAAGATGTGGGAAGTGTGTCAAGGTTGCAGGTTGAGGATTTAAAGGTGCTGTACTATTTCTTACAAAGTTTTGCTATCAATTGCTTCAAAAACATATATAGTGACTTCTTTTTGAAATTGCGTTCAAATCTGTCTGACCTTTGCATAACTTGAGGATATGCTAAACACCTTTCTGATATTACTGATCTTCTCAGAAAAGAAGGAAGCAAACTCATTGCATTTGCTGTCGGAGAGCATTTCACTGGGAATCTGACTTTGGGGGTTTTTTAGTCTCTCAACAGTAGCAAAAAGAGTGCGAGTGTTGTTTAGGTTACTGTTTATAAGGTTTGAGAAGAACTTCTGTCTTGCTGTGGCTAGTTCCACATTGAAAGCATGAAGGCTGTCTGTATAGATGCTATAGTGAATTTCAAGTTTTGTCTTCCGCCACATCCGTTCAGCCTTTCTGCATTGTCTTTTCATACTCTGTACTGCTGTTGATTTTCTCCAACATGATTTTTTTCTGCCAGTCGTCTTACTGACTTTCACTGGTGCAATGTCATCAATGACATTCTTAACTTTTGAGTTAAAGGACTCCAGGAGAAGATTAACAGAGTCTGCAGAAATGCTTGGCATTGAAGATATAGCCTTCATAAATAGAACACTATCTCTTTCTAACAGAGATGGATCTAGATTCAGTGGTAGCAGAGATCAATATATCAAAGAAAATACAGAAGTGATCAGATAGTGCTACGTCCTTAATGACAATGGATGAAATGTTTAGACATTTACTAATGAGTAAATCAAGAGTGTGTCCACAATTGTGTGTGGGTCCATGCACATGCTGAATCAGGTCAAAAGTGTATAAACCGATTATTTCTTTTGTGGTTTTGATTTCTGCATTTTCTATGTGAATATTAAAATCCCCTGCAATAGCAAAACAGTCAAACTCTGAGGAAATCATTGATAACAGTTCTGTAAACTCTTCAACAAAGGCTGGAGAATATTTTGGAGGACTGTAAATAATGATAAATAGAATGCGTGGAGCACCTTTCAGCACAATCCCTACATATTCAAAAGACAAGTACTGACGAAATGACCCATGCTTGCATTGATAGACATCTTTAAATAAAGCAGCTACACCGCCACCTCTCCTAACAGCTCTGCAGACACTCACGAAAGTAAAGTTAGGGGGGGGGCTGTTTCATTTAGGACTGTTGCACTGCAGCTGTCTTCAAGCCATGTTTCATTTAGAAACATAAAATCCAGGTTGCATGTGGTTATTAAGTTGGAGGAGGGTTTGGGCCCTGGCGTTGTGGCAGTGGCCGGAGAGCTCTCGAAGGAGGAGGAGGGAGCTGGGCCCACAGGCTTTGGCGGTTGTGGTGCCCGCCGTTTTTTAGTTGATATCTGGGGGCTTGCAGCAAAAGAGTGGGAGAGTCTGGTTCCAGCATATACTAGAAGCTTAGAAGTGGAGATGCCGGAGAGAGGGATAATGTGTCTGGTGAGCGGGGCTGTGGCTCTGGTGTTTCCGGTGACTGAAATATGTTGTCCTGGCTTCCCTGGCTGTTTACCAGAGTCAAGTCAAGTCACCTTTATTTATATACCGCCTTTAACAATACAGAATTGTGACAAAGCAGCTGTACAGTATTAAATAGGAAATAGTACATCAATAATGCAAAAGGGCAACAGTAAACACTCAATTTTCAGGTAAAGGCAGTTAATCAATGGATTCAATGATGTCATCATCTAGCTCAGTTCAATTCAAATAAAATACAATATCATGTGAAGAAAAAGCGTCCCCAACTAAGCAAGCCAGAGGCGACAGCGGCAAGGAACCAAAACTCCATCGGTGACAAATGGAGAAAAAAATCTTGGGAGAAACCAGGCTCAGTCGGGGGGGCAGTTCTCCTCTGGCCAGACGCAGAGGACTCATCTGGTTCCCGTGGTCTTGTGCCGATGGCCGTCTAGGTGACAAGGTCTTCACTGGGGATCCGTCTCTGGGGCTCATCTAGTCGATGTGGTCTCCGCTGACATTCAGGGCTGTAGAAGTCCTCTCTAGGTGCCGATCCACCGTCTGGGCTGGGTACGGACTGGATCCGGGGGACTGCAGTGACCATCTGATCTGGATACGGACTGGATCTGGTGGTTAAAGTGAACTCGGAATAAGAAAGAAACAGACTAATATTAGCGTAGATGCCATTCTTCTGACGATGCACTGAGTACATCGGGTGTTATGGGAAGTGTTCCCGGTTCCGGTTGACCTAATTAATGCAGCCTAACAATCCTTAAACGGATTTGAATTATAGGAATATGTTAATGTGTTATGTGTAAGCAAGGTTAAAGAGATGGGTCTTTAATCTAGATTTAAACTGACAGAGTGTGTCTGCGTCCCGAACAGTGTTGGGTAGATTGTTGCAGATTTTGGGCACTAGATAAGAAAATGATCTGCCGCCCATGGTTGATTTTGATATTCTAGGTATTATCAAATTGGCAGAGTTTTGAGAACACAGTGGACGTGAGGGACTATAATGTGATAAGAGCTCGCTCAGGTACTGAGGAGCTAAACCATTCAGGGCTTTATAAGTAATTAGCAGAATTTTAAAATCTATACAATGTTTAATAGGGAGCCAGTGCAGTGTTGACAGAACTGGGCTAATATGATCATACTTTCTGGTTCTAGTAAGAACTCTAGCTGCCGCATTTTGGACCAGCTGGAGTTTGTTTATTAAGCGAGCAGAACAACCACCCAATAAAGCATTACAATAATCTAATCTTGAGGTCATAAATGCATTAATTATTGTTTCAGCATTTGACATCGAGAGCATAGATTGTAATTTAGATATATTTTTGAGATGGTAAAAATGCAGTTTTGCAAATACTAGAGATCTTTCGAAGGAAAGATTGCCATCAAATAGCAGGTTCCTAACTGATGACAAAGAATTGACAGAACAGCCATCAAGTATTAGACAGTGTTTTAGGTTATTACACACAAAGGTTTTAGGTCCAATAATTAACACCTCTGTTTTTTCAGAATTTAGCAGTAAGAAATTACTTGTCATCCAGTTTTTTAACTCAACTACACAATCCTACACCGCCGGGCCGTGAAGAAATATAGAGCTGAGTATCATCAGCATAACAGTGAAAGCTAACACCATATTTCCTGAAAGTCGTCCTTCGGCGCTGAGTCTTGGAGCTGTTGTAGTACATCACAGTTTGTCTGTGATGAGCTCTGTGGGCAGGGCTCACCCGGGATGGTGTCCATGAGCAGTGCTTGTTGTGGCTCTGTGGCATTGTCAGTGTCCTTGTGGGATGTGTCGACCACATGACGACTCTGAAGCTGATTTGAAGTCCCGTTGTCACTCATACTTTGTCCAGGTGTGTGTGTGCCATTCATGTTGAGTGGACTGGCACACTCCACTGAAGGATGATGGAGTGAAAAATAGACGTTGTCCTTTAGTTTATTGTAAGGACGTGACAAAGACATGGTCAAAGGCAGGCAGGGTCGAACAACAGCAGACAGGTGTATGGACAGCGAGACAAGAGTAAACCGTAACAGGCGAGGGTCAATCCAGCGGCGAACGTTATCCGAGAGGGGCTAGGCAAGAGAGTGGTCAGACAAGCGAGAGATCAAAACAACAAGGCAAACAAGGTAACTAGACGGGGAAAACTAGGAGAAACGCTTCGTATGAAAGATAAACAATACAATCCAATACTCGGCGAGGAGTGACAGGAAGACCGGGGTATTTATACAGTCTCTGATTGGACAGGAGGAAGTGCAATGGCTGATGGGGAGTGTAGTCCGGGGTGTAGTGTGGCAGTCCGTGCGTGACAAAACGCAAGAGCGACATCTGGTGGTGAGCGGTCCGCAGCTCACCGACCAGATCATGACATAGCCCCCCAAAGAGCGGCTTCCAGACGCTCCAACAGAACAACAGTCCATGGGAGTGGTGGGGAGGGAGCGAGACAGGGTGAGGGTTGGAGGGCCAGGCCCCTGCGGAGGACCCGGTGATTGAGGCAGGACCGGCAGAGCGGGAGCCCTCCAGGGCGGAGCCGGAGGCGGAGCAGGCAATGCAAGAGCCCTCCAGGACTGAGCCGGTGGAGCCCTCCAGGGCGGAGCAGATGGTGCTAGAGCCCTCCAGGGCGGAGCCGAAGGCAGAGCAGACGACGCTAGAGCCCTCCAGGGCGGAGCCTGAGGCGGAACAGGCGGCGCTAGAGCCCACCAGGGCGGAGCCGGAGGCTGAGCAGGCAGTGCAAGAGCCCTCCAGGGTGGAGCCAGAGGCAGGGCAGGCGACGCTAGAGCCCTCCAGGGCGGAGCCGGAGGCCGAACAGGTGGCACTAGAGCCCTCCAGGGTGGAGCCGGAGGCGGAGTAGGAGGCGCAGCAGCCCTGCGGGGCGCAACAGGAATCTGCATCACGCTCTGGGACCTGGGGAGAGCAGGGACAGAGGAGGCAGACAGAATAGAGGGAGAAGCCGCAGCAGCCCTCCGGGGCGGAACAGGAGGCGGAGCAGCCCTCCGAGGCGGAGCAGCCCTCCGGGCGGAACAGGAGGCGGAGCAGCCCTCCGGGGCGGAACAGGAGGCGGAGCAGCCCTCCGGGGCGGAACAGGAGGCGGAGCAGGAGGAACAGGAGGCGGAGCAGCCCCCGGGCGGAACAGGAGGCGGAGCAGCCCTCCGGGGCGGAACAGGAGGCGGAGCAGCCCTCCGGGGCAGAACAGGAGGCTGCGTCATTGACTGGGACCTGGGGAGAACAGTGACAGAGGATGCAGACAGGAAAAAGGGAGAAGCAGAGAGTTTGGTGGTTAACGCCCCCTCCGTAAGAGGTTCTACGGCCGGCGCCGACACCTCTGGAGGCATTGGCGCAGCTTCTCCGACGGGGAAGGCCTCTGAAGCAGACTTGAGACCATACGGGACCTCTGAAGAAAGCCTGTGATCAAATGGGAGCTCTGCAGCAGGCTTGTGATCAGGTGAGAGCTCTGGTGCAGGCTTGTGATCAGGTGAAAGCTCTGGTGCAGGCTTGTGATCAGCCGAGAGCTCTGGTGCAGGCTTGTGATCAGCCGAGAGCTCTGGTGCAGGCTTGTGATCAGCCGAGAGCTCTGGTGCAGGCTTGTGATCAGACGAGAGCTCTGGTGCAGGCTTGTGATCAGACGAGAGCTCTGGTGCAGGCTTGTGATCAGACGAGAGCTCTGGTGCAGGCTTGTGATCAGACGAGAGCTCTGGTGCAGGCTTGTGATCAGGCTCTGGTGCAGGCTTGTGATCAGAGAGCTCTGGTGCTGACCTGGGAACAGGCGTGTCCTCAGGAGCACAGTGGGCCGCCCACACACACCACATGGCCACTGCCACTAAGGGAAGAGCAGCAGCGATGACGTCACTTGGCTTGTGGGGATCTGCTGTAACGTGGCTTGACTCAGGAACAACATGGCTTGACTCGTGGGGCACAGCTGTGACTGGGCTTGACTCGTGGAGCACAGCTGTGACTGGGCTTGACTCGGGAGAACGACAGCTGTATCTTGGCTTGACTCAAGGAGAACGGCAGCTGTGCTTTGACCTGACTCAGTTGCTTGACCGGACTTGGAAGCTTGACTTGACCCTGGGGTAGCAGCCGCGACGTGAAGGAGCGCCACTTTAGCTGCCCATACGGCCCTTAGGGGTGAGTCCAGCACGTGGGCCATCATAAGCCGTGGTCTTGGGATGTCAGGAGAGACGTGACCGGACTCAAGAACCACGGCTGCAACTTTGCTTGACTCAGGAACAGCCGCTGTTATGTGACTTGACTCAGAAACCGCTTCAGGAAGTGCGGCCATGATGGGTGCAGACTCGGGTGCAAAAGACATGACGTGAACAGGCTGTGGCTTGGCTGACGAGGCGTTAGCAGGCTTTGACGTAGCGCCCATCTTGTGCAGTGGCTCTGCGCCCATCTTGTGCAGTGGCTCTGGCGTGGCAGCCATCTTGTGCAGTGGCAGCCATCTTGTGCAGTGGCATCTTGCGTGGCAGCCATCTTGTGCAGTGGCTCTGGCGTGGCAGCCATCTTGTGCAGTGGCTCTGGCGTGGCAGCCATCTTGTGCAGTGGCTCTGGCGTGGCAGCCATCTTGTGCAGTGGCTCTGGCGTGGCAGCCATCTTGTGCAGTGGCTCTGGCGTGGCAGCCATCTTGTGCAGTGGCTCTGGCGTGGCAGCCATCTGTGCAGTGGCTGTAATTTGACTGGCAGCCATGAGGCTCTGGCTCAGGATTGATGGCTGAGACATTTGACTTGAGACAGAAGCGACAACTGTAACTTGACTTGACATAGTATCAACAGCTCTGACTTGACTTGACACAGGAAACACAGTTTTAATTTCACTTGCCTTAGAAAGAGCAGCGCTGACTTGACTTGGTGCAGGAAACACAGCTCCAGCGTGACTTGGCTCTGGCATGGCAGCTGTGACGTGACGGAGCTCTGTTTTCGCCGCCATTGCTCGAGCGCGCTCCGACACGGCCGCCATCTCACGAGCGATCCAGGCGGCAAATGTGTCCGTGGCTTCGCGCTCCGGCGCGGCCACCATTCCGTCAGCGGGATGCGTGGCCGCCATTACCGCGTTGTCGCGTTCCTCCTCCGCGACACCCACAGTAAACGGCGATCCCACACACAACAAAACATAATCCAGAAAACGCTCAAGGGAAGAACGCGGAGCCTCACGACGGAGCCGTGAGTTGAGCGGCTGATTCATGCCCTCGTGAAACAGATCTATTAAAACACAGTCTGGGAGATCGGAGTAATGGGCAATGTCCAGAAATTCTTGGATGTAGCCCTCGAGCGTTCGTGTGCCCTGCTCGAGGGCTAACAACAGTTTTGTGGTGTTCATACCTGCGTGGCGTCCGGATGAGAAGTTGCTGGATCCTGTAGTGGCCGAGTATTCTGTAACGTAGGGAGTGAGGCGAGAGACGAGCGGATCCATTCGCAAACTTTTATTGTAAGGACGTGACAAAGACATGGTCAAAGGCAGGCAGGGTCGAACAACAGCAGACAGGTGTATGGACAGCGAGACAAGAGTAAACCGTAACAGGCGAGGGTCAATCCAGCGGCGAACGTATCCGAGAGGGGCTAGGCAAGAGAGTGGTCAGACAAGCGAGAGATCAAAACAACAAGGCAAACAAGGTAACTAGACGGGGAAAACTAGGAGAAACGCTTCGTATGAAAGATAAACAATACAATCCAATACTCGGCGAGGAGTGACAGGAAGACCGGGGTATTTATACAGTCTCTGATTGGACAGGAGGAAGTGCAATGGCTGATGGGGAGTGTAGTCCGGGGTGTAGTGTGGCAGTCCGTGCGTGACAAAACGCAAGAGCGACATCTGGTGGTGAGCGGTCCGCAGCTCACCGACCAGATCATGACAACTATGTTCCTATTTAGGTATTAATTTGAATATACTTTCTTATATGAATATCTGAACATACAAAACATTATGAATAACTTAGTCTAATATATACACAACATTATTTTTGTTTGTAAAGTATTTTACAAGATTAAGATATCAACGAAATGGACGTAAGTGGCTGGAAGTAACTAGGCCTCAAAACTAGATACACAATCCTCAAGAACGGTGGCAATCAGCAAATATTAAAAAGATGAGATCTTTACATCACAGTACAACACATAACTAACAATAATGACAAAACAATAATAAAAACGTTTAAATTAAGTCAGCAAACAGCAAAACAATAATCCTATAACAGTAACTGGATAATTTATTCATGCTGCAATGCATGCTGGGAAATTACAAAGCCTTAATTTCAACAATATGAAATTCTTTGCTCAGACAACTGTGTTTGACTAGTTGGGACAACATTTGCGTAATTTTGTTGGTCAACAAGGGTGTTTAGTTTCAAGAAATTAGCATTTTTTAGTATTTGAGACTCAAAATGTTTCATAATATCGAAAATATGTATTTGCATTTTTTACAATGTGGAAGCATATGTTTTGGTTTCTTCGCCTGTGTTTTGGAATTCTGCTCAAAAGATGTTTAACAGCATCTCTCATGTATAACAATGAAAACACGGATTCTCAGAGCACAAGTATAGCTCAAATATATTTAAGTATAAGTCAAATATACTTAAATGTAATTTTAAGTATATTTCTGATAAGTATATAAAGCACATTTCTGAGAAGTACATAAAAAGTAGACTGAAAGTATACTTTCCTATTTTTAGTTTAAAAGAAGTATACTAATAGCACACTTGAATTAACTTATTTTTCGTAAGGGCATATCTGGGGTAGAGGATGCTACCTCAGCAATACGAGATACTCGTGACAATCTGATGTTTGTGCCATCGATTAGTGTGTTGATCAGTTTCAGCTTGTATAACAAAATATAACAAAAAGATGCATGTGCGAGTATAAGTATGTATGTTATAGTGTGTGCTCTGAGTTCACATTTTCTTACAGTTGTGACCTTGTGACCTTGTGCCCAATGTTTAGTTCTCGGTTTGTCTAGGTGTGTCCCTAATGTAAGAAAGGAAGGAAATTACCCAAGGGCAGTCTTACACAAGAACAGTCTGAAGTGAAGCCCAAGAATTATTAACAGACCTGTTCAGAGTCAGAAATCATTTATATAAGTGAATTCAGTGAAAGTAATAATATGATCAGTAATTAAATGAAGAACATGACAGGACAGGATCCATACTCAGAATCTGTGCTCTGCATTTAACCCATCCAAGTGCACACACAGTGTAGTGAGTAGTGAACAAACATGCACACACACACACACACCGTGAACACACACCCAGAGCAGTGGGCAGCCATATTACTACCTCTGTGGTGGAGCAGTTGGGGGTTTGGTGCCTTGCTCAAGGGACTCACCTCAGTCGTGGCATTGAGGGTGGAGAGAGCACTGGTTATTCACTCCCCCCCACCTTCAATCCCTGCCAGACATGGGACTCAAACCCACAACTATCAGTTATAAGCCCAACTCCCTAACCATTAGGCCACGGCTGAAGATGAAGACATCTGTTTCTTGTTAGCAGGTTTCAGCAGGCAGTGCGGAGGTCCACGAGGTGGGTGTCGATATGCAACCACTAATAGAAGGTGACCAATTACCAATAGAAACCCACAGGCACCATTACAATTACCATTAAAACCAATACAATTCCCATTATAACCAGTAAAACCATTAACAATTCTGTGATTGTTCCTATTGTTTTTTTTCAGGAGGGCTAAAATGGCTGTTGCTGGCAATGTGCCTTGGAACGTAAACATTTTAGAAACATGCTGCATTTATTTGCACATGCATCTTTTTTTGGTTTTGGAGATTATCCCAACTCCACATTTTCCTTTGATTATATCCTTGTTTTCATTAACAAGTTGAGCAAGAAGTAACAGCTGTTGCGTCCAGTTTGGTTTTCTTTTACGTTGCATGTTTTACTATCAGCCATGATTATTCTACTCTGTTAATTAAAAGCCTGTTTCTATGCATATGCAAGAGGCTGAAAATTAGTTGAACATTTACTTGATTAATTAGTGACAGACACTTAGCCTGCATTTAAAAATCTTTATTTGAATGTGGCAACATTTTTATTTTTAACCCTTTTTTTCATTATGGCAACATAATATCACACTCTACAATCTTTCTATGAATAAATCTCTGACAGAGACCCCGACTATGTGTGCATAGTTGTTAGGCATGCTGACATCATCCATAGCAACCAGGTCAACCCTGCCCTTAATCTTAGTCTAAGACTTCTCTCTATTCATTAGTAAAATTTGTCTCAGCAGCTTTGTGAATAGGTTTTAAGAGAACTTCGCTAAAAACTTTTACTGCTATTTAGGAGAACTAAGTAGTGGTAAGATAATGTTTTGTGAATATGGGCCCTAGTTTACAGACACATAAACGTACTAAAATTGTAATTAGATAGAAATAAAACATGAACAATTTGAATAAAATGTGAACTGTGTAATTTTCCACAGTTGTGCTGTGTATATCCTGAAACTATCACAGTTTAAGAACCACTAATCCAAATGATACTCAATAGAAACACGTCGAAACACTGATGAGATAGATGCTTATGTAATGCTTTATTGGTTCAACAGCAAGAAAAAGAGAAGAAAATAGGTGGAAATATAATAAAGTTTTTAGTTTTCTGTTAATTACTGATTATTTTGAAGTTTTTATGAATGACTGAGCTTCTCTGTTGCTCCAGAGACAGATTATAAAGTACATTTACGGATGGAGCCGTCAACACACACGGCCCACAGCACTTCCAAGTCAAAGCTCACATGCCTGTGGCCATTGGGACAGGTAACCATCGATTGCCAGCTTGTGTCAGCGGGGTTGGAGCGAGTGACACAAATTCTGTAACAGACAAAAATGATGGTTTCTTGAATACAGCATAATCATTCTTTGTGAATTCATCACTTTTGCTCAATCAGCTTGTAATATTTTGACTGTTTAGCTCACCTTTGGAATAAGGCCCCCTGATGGTTGATATCAAAGACACTGCCATCAGTTGCTACTTCAACCATGGACAGATATCCAGGAATATTCACAAAGCTGCTGACGGATCCAGAACAGATATTATTTGACACATCCTGCACAAGACCAAAACAGAGACACAAACCAGTCAATCACTGTATAGTCACATCAAGACTGTATTTATTATGAAGAAGAGGAAAAAAGCCCATGACCAGGGATGTGACTGAGGTGGTATCTTCCTGATCATGTGCACACATTAACTGTATTTTTCTTTTTTTCTGTCATTTGTATTACATGTTTCAAGTAGCTTATTACCATTTCTTGTTTGATATTTTGAGAAATAATCATAAAGTTGAAGTCAAAAGTTGCAGATGTTAATTATTTTACCATAATAAGAGGGATCATACAAAACGCATGTAATTTTATTTAGTATTGACCTAAATAAGATATTTCACATAAAAGACATTTACATATAGTCCACAAGAGAAAATAATAGTTGAATTTATAAAAATGACCCAGTTTTTTATTTTTGTGTATTTGAACCCCTTCCAACAATGACTGTATGATTTTGAGATTCATCTTTTCACACAGATGACAACTGAGGGACTCGTATGCAGCTATCACAGAAGGTTCAAACACTCACTGATGCTCCAGAAGGAAACACAATGCACAATGCACAAAGACCCGGGGGGTGAAAACCTTTTGAATTTGAAGATCAGGGTAAATTTAACTTATTTTGTCTTCTAGGAACATGTAAGTATCTTCTGTAGCTTCTGAAGGGCAGTACTAAATGAAAAAAAAAATATGTAAAATTGCGCAAAATAAGAAAATTGCACAAATTGCAATCTTCTGGATCATTAGTGAGCATTTGAACCTTCTGTAATAGTTGCATAACAGTCCCTCAGTTGTCCATTGTGTAAACATCTTTTATGTAACATTTTAGATTCTGCAAGGTATGTAAACTTTTGACTTCAGCTGTATTTAACTCACAGTTGGGCAAGTGCAATGCATGCGAAGAAGACACAGGAAGGTTTTTGACTTTATTCCTAAACATATAATCAGTAAGGAACCTATTTCCATAGAGTGCTCACCATTTGTTTTAATGCATGCCATTAACGAACTGCATGATTTTTACAGTACATTTCTGCCTTACAGACATCACCTTGACATAGTCACCACTATAAACTACTCCTAAATGTAGGGTAATATAGAAACTTAAATTTTCTGTGAAGCTGCTTTGCAATGATTTGTATCATAAAAAGCGCTATACAAATAAATGTGAATTGAAAATAATGCCATTGTTCTTTGCTCTTGTCTTTATTGAACATTGCACTGCGGTTGCTCCATGCTGGAGACCTATTATCATATATATGAATGCATCCAGATATTATTTAATAATTTCTGAAGTAATTCATCTAGGAGCTTTTCTCACAATGTCAGCAAAAGCAGACTACTATTAGCAGTTAGCACTAAGCACTATCAAAGTTTTGTAGTTCTTTCACAAAACTCTAGATGGCACAGGTTGACGGGTGTTAACATAACTGATGACATACACGACTTGACACAAGCTAATTGGTTTATGTCACGTACACAGCCAATAAGTTTGCACCTTTTCCTTTAAATGGCTGGTTGGCATTCACTCGAGCCTTTCGCAGCAACATGCTTTCAGAGTTCCTCTGAAACCCTCCACCTTCCCCAGCTCCACCTGTATAGATCTGCTACGGGTTATTTTATATGCTGTTTGTGCAGCAGCGATATATCTTAAATATTCACAGCACTGTATCGCCATATGCTTTGGCAGTAGCAAATTCCTGTACTTGCTTGCAGCAGCAGCAATAATCTACAACTACAGCGATAACCAACAGCAGCAGCAATTCAGAAGCGTAGCAGATCTATTCCACCAAGACCAAATACATTAACATTGTCATATATATTACCATGGTAAAATCTTCAGAGAGTTGTCATGGAAGAAATATCATTATTGCATGACATGGTTATGCTCATGAGTTCTTGTGGAAGAAAAATTAATTTTACTTATGTGCTGTGAAGATGACAAAAGAGAACGGTATCAGGGCCCTAAATATAAAGATTTGAATCTTGGGAGTATGACGTAGCAGAATGTATTTATCTGACTCTTACTATGTGTGGAAAGTTACCAGTTAGGAGATGTAACCTTGAAGGCTGGGGAAGAGTTATAAATTGGAGTGAGCCCTCCCTTCTTGGTCGCACTCTGCAGTAACCTGTGTTTCTGTATGACTGTCTGACCTTCTTTGCAAAAAATAAATAGCATATAAAAATGTGTGTTCCTGCTCACTGCTCTGGGTGTGTGTTCACGGTGTGTGTGTTCACTGCTCACTACTGTGTGTGTGCACTTGGATGGGTGAAATGCAGAGCACAAATTCCAAGTATGGGTCACCATACTTGGCCACAACTCACCTCCTTTTTCTCCTTTCCTTTATGAAATAATCCGCAATTACTAGTGGGTCGTTGTTTGTTTTGAATGGTTGAAGCCTGTAATTTTTCTTAAAAAACCATCAATGCATCCATTGGCCAATGACTGTTATTCATAGATACTGTATCATGTAGAAGTATAATGATTCACTCGTTTTCTCAATGCATTGATTACAAACCCTGACTTTAAACATGGATTTTTGAATCATGAATCTTTGATTCAAATTATTCAGGTCAATTAAAATGCTAAGAATCAAATTAAATCACGATTTCTATAGTGATTCAAAGCCTTAAAGGGGTCATCAGATGCAAAATTCACTTTTACATGTTGTTTGAACTGAAATGTGTGGTGGCAGTGTGTGTACACATCCACCATATAATTATAAAAATTTTTTTTTTTTTAAATCCTCATAAATAAAACTTTCTCAGATCAAGCTGTTCACGGATTTTTGGCAGAGTGATGTAGTTTTGCACAGGCCCCTCCCATATCTGTTGACTGACACTGGTGTATTAGTGTAGATCCACCCTGAGTGAGCTGCAAACGGTCCGCCATTGTTTCCTCGCTGGAGCAGGAGTAGACAAGAATGTCTCCTAAGTGATTGAGTTGTTTTGTTTTTGGATGTAATAATGAACATAGCGGTGGTCAGTTATTCCCGACATCTGAGGCACTACAGATGCAGAGAATTACTTTTTGAAGGGAATGCGATCTACCTAAATGCATCTGTGTTTACGTGAATCATTCGTAATCCAGCTTTACCTACAGAAGTGAGTATAAGGTTTTTTTATGAATCTTTGCAAATCGCCTTTCCTAATAATGTGCTTGTTAGCAAGTTCCATGACGAATGTGACTACAGTTAACAGTCTCAGATAACTGCTCGTCACCCCACATTTTCATTTACTGCCCTTCAGAAGCTACAGAAGATACATGTTTCCCAGAAAACAAAATAAGCTAAATTTACCCTGATCTTCAAATTCAAAAAGTTTTCACCACAATTCTTAATACATTTTTTTTTCCTTCTGGAGCATCAGTGAGTGTTTGAACCTTCTGTAATAGTTGCATATGAGTCCCTCAGTTGTCCTCAGTGTGAAAAGATGGATCTCAAAATCATACATTGCTGGAAAGGGTTCAAATACACACAAATGCTGAAAACCAAAGAATCTGTGGGACCTGAAGGATTTTTCTGAAAAACAGTGGGCAGTTTAACTGTTCAGGACAAACAAGGGACTTATGAACAACTATCACTAAACAAACAAAAAGAAACCACAGCTGTGGATCATTCAGGGAACAACACAGTATTAAGAATCAAGTGTATGTAAACTATTATTTTCTCTTGTGGACTTTATGTAAATGTCTTTTATGTGAAATATCTTATTCAGGTCACTACTAAATAAAAAATAAGATGCATTTTGTATGATCCCTCCTATTTTGGTAAAAATAATTAACATTTCGCAGATTCTGCAAGGTGTAGTGAACAACAGTCGAGATGGCATTCCAAGGATCAGTTTATGGCAGAGCCCTTTCTAACTGCCAGGTGTGAAGGGAGATGTGCCACACTGTGATTGGATCTTGGTGGAGCAGGATAAACAAATGTTCAGAAACATCAGATAAGATGCCAAGACAACTGCCAGACACCTCTAGCAGGACAGGGAGGGAGACCTTCTGCACCCACAACCACCTAAAAGAGGACTTCTCATTGGACTATAGGTTGACCCTCACCAATCCTGAGGTTTAGGAATGACTGCCATAAAAATTCCTTCAGAACTCTGGATGCAGCAGCGGCCGAAACAAAGAAAGGCCACAGAGATCCATTCAAATCCATTCATACCTATGTTTGGAGACCTTAAATTGACGTAACCTGAATGGTACTCATGTCACAATCACATAAAGTACAGTTTATGTTGATGGACATTGACTGTTAACATAACAGTTCACGGAAGCAGGCCTATTAACATATTATGGTATAAATGAGCGATTGTTCAACAGTTTCCTACCATGTTTGGACTCTTTTTGCTCCTCATGATGGGGATAACATTTTGAAAGAGGTTTGGTAAAGAAATATTGCATGGGTAAAATGTTAAAGACACTGTTTAACTTTGTACTCTACTATATGCAAATGAGTTCCACACTAGGGCGGACAACTCCAGGGCCACCGCGAACACAAGTGGCCAATCACATTCCTGGAATGGAGAGATTCCAATGTACCATTCCAAAAGACACATATGGTTCTGAGTTTCCAGCAACGTTGAGACAACAGCAGATCAACAACGTTCTGAGTCTTTCGTCCAGAGAGACTGTAACAGACCATCTGAGTTCTATGTTCCAATCCTACGAGGGAAAGGACACTTACAGATACAATGTCCTGAATTTCTGGCCTGATGAGGAAAGAGACTTCAAGACAGCTAAGGTTTAGCTCAGCTCTTGAGTAACCTTCTACCTGCATTCGGCTGCCCTTCAGTTGCAAAGGACCCAGCAGTGACGGACCCCGTCTGACTCTTGCCACTCCGAAAGCAGCGCAGTCCAGTCCGCAAAGGACCTGCGCATAGGCAGACACTGCCTGAAACACACGGCTCCTCGACGACGCAGCCCGGCTGCAAAGGACCCTGTAAATACTCATCTGACCCAGCTGCATCACCAGTGGAAGACTTTTCTGCCGCCGGACTGATCACCCGACCACGTGGAATTTAACTATAAACTTACCAAACCGCTTTCCTAAAGACCTTGGCTTAGTTTATACCTGCAGCCTATGTTTTCTAACCTGTTTGGATAACATTTACTTGGGGTCAGCATTACAAATGATAGCTATATTGTTTGTTCAAAGATAAATAAGCAGTTATTTATCGTTAAGTCTACCAGAGCCATTAAGTGGTTTTCCCATAAGCAACATTACCATTAGTGTTGGGGAAACTTTTCTTTTAAAAGTAATGCATTACAATATTGAGTTACTCCGTAAAAAAGTAACTAATTATGTCACTTAGTTACTTTTTACGGAAAGTAAAAAGTTACTTTACTTTTGTGTTACTTTTTAAATCTGGCCAGGGCTTGCTTGTTTGTTTTTAATATAAAAAGTTCTATTTTTGGCAAATGTAAAAGCCTTTTCACATCAAAAGCCTCAGGTTTTGAGAAAAGTCATAAATCCATGTCTGTAAAACAACTCAAGAAAAAAATGCAGCTCTTCAGCAAAAAAAAAAAAAAAAAAGAAAAAAAAAAAAAAGGAAACAAATGTTAGATTATCTTGAGTAATTTTACTTGTTAGTATGGTTGAATTGGATCATCGAAGGTTGGCAGCAAAGACACTGGTTAATAAAATGGGATTAAATGCATAAAGGATATTTGTATTATTTAACATTTAATTATATTAGGTTTGCGTCATATTCTGAGTTGAATTTCACTGTTTTTATTCATTTTTAGGAATACTGAACATACACAATACTAACATCTTACTCCAGATTTCTCTCAAGATGAGGACAGGAGAACTTTTAATCAATAAGTAACTGGTGTTACTTATTTTAAAAATATTTTTCTTGTCAAATAAAAAGTAATGTGTTACTTGACTAGTTACTTGGAAAAAGTAGTAATATTGCGGAACTCGTTACCCCCAGCACTGATTACCATAGAAATCTCTTCCATTGCTACATTCAGCTCAACAGCATTGCATTCTGCCATTCTGTTTTCACTCCATTTACTTGTTTTTATGATTTATTTGTGTCACACGCACCGAATCACGTGGGGTCACAAGGTCCCGGAAGTAATCTCCGCGGGTATATAAACAGGAAGTAAGGTTCAGTTGGCACCGGACATTGAGTTCATGGTTGGACATCTTTGTAGGTCGACTCTATTCATCTCAACTCACGTGAGTACCGCTTGGCGGAACGTTTATATATCCTTCTGTGTGTGAATGAGAACGCGGGTTTCCTGGTGGAAATCTTTACTCCGTTGCTGGAGCGTTCTTAGAGAAACTGCGTGGCTAACCTGCTCACTCGTGTGTATCCGCGTTTGAGTTCTCCGTCACGCTACACAGGGACCTATCCTCGATCGTTCACTTCTCGTCTTGTCTCCGTGACAGAATGTCCGGTCCCGAGATGGTCCCGGCGGATTTGGGGCAGTTGGTTGAAGTGATCCGGCAGCAGGCTGGGGAGATTATGAATCTGCGGCAGGAGCTGGTGCATTTCCGGGCGGAGATAACCGCGTTGCGCGCCGAGACCGCTGGTCTTCGTGCGGAGTGCGAGGAACTCCGCTCGGATCTCACCGCCCTGCAGGCGGATCATGACGACCTGGTCGCTGCTACGGTTCCTCCCGCTGAACCGGTCCGCCAAAACCCCCCCGTCAGTCATCCCAAATTATCACTTCCGGACAAATGGGATGGGTCCGGAATTAAATGCGATGTCTTTCTTACCAACCTTAATTTAATTTTTGAGTTTCAGCCTTCCCGTTACCCCTCTGATCGAAGCCGGATCGCCTTGCTCACTTCACTCCTCACTGGACAGGCAGCTGAGTGGGCTACGGCGGTTCTGAAGGCCGACGGAGACGTTGCTCATTCCTACCCTGCATTTACCTCCGAACTCAGAACCGTCTTCCAGCATCCTGAGAGCGAGGTGGAGGTAGATTCACGGCTATATCACCTCAAACAAGGGAGTCGCAGCGTCAGCAAATACACTACAGAATTCCGCACACTCTCCGTTCAAACCACCTGGTCCAACGCAGCTCTCCGCACAGCGTACTACGAAGGACTGTCCACCCGTCTTCGAGACGAATTGGCTGTGCGGGAGCTCCCTGACACCCTGGAGGGCATGATACAGCTGGCCCTCCGGGTGGATCAGCGGATGAATCACAATACTAAAACTGTCTTTCGCTCTTTTACAGGATCCACTGGTTACCACAGGACTCCAGAACCATCCACCTCCCATGCTGTCGCTGCGTCTCCATCACCTCCACCGATCGCCTCAGAGGCCCACTCAACCGGAGCCGGGGAACCCATGCAAATAGGGCGCACCTCCCTGTCAGCGGCAGAGAGGGCCAGACGCTACCGCGAGGGCCTGTGTGCCTATTGCGCCTCCCCGGACCACCATCGAGCTATCTGCCCTCTTCGTCCGGGAAACGGGCAGACCAGGTGAGGAGGGGGAGGTCCTCATCTGGTCCCAATACTGCGAAAACCTACCCCGAGCCCGTTTCTTCCCGACCTCACGCCGGATCATTCACTGGGGTGCGACCTGTCAGGAGCTCTGTCTCCGGGCCAGGGTTGGGACGTGTTCAGGGGAGCCCGGGGCCCTCGACGTCGACCGCGACGCTATCCCTGTCCAGTATCGCGACCTGGTCGAGGTCTTTAGCAGGCGTAGCGCGGCCCGGCTGCCTCCTCATCGCCCCTACGACCTCGCTATCGATCTCGTGCCGGGCGCGGTACCGCCCCGCGGTCACCTGTACTCCTTGTCGGCCAAGGAACAGCTCGCTATGGAGGAGTACGTAGCAGAGGGTCTTCGCGCAGGTACCATCCGACCCTCTAGCTCTCCGGCGGCCGCGGGGTTTTTCTTCGTAAAGAAGAAGGACGGGGGTCTCCGACCGTGCGTTGACTACCGAGGGCTCTCAAATCACCGTGAAATCACCGTGAAGAACCGTCACCCACTTGAATCATTTATTTGGTCACGTGGGGTCACGAGGTCCCGGAAGTAATCTCCGCGGGTATATAAACAGGAAGTAAGGTTCAGTTGGCACCGGACATTGAGTTCATGGTTGGACATCTTTGTAGGTCGACTCTATTCATCTCAACTCACGTGAGTACCGCTTGGCGGAACGTTTATATATCCTTCTGTGTGTGAATGAGAACGCGGGTTTCCTGGTGGAAATCTTTACTCCGTTGCTGGAGCGTTCTTAGAGAAACTGCGTGGCTAACCTGCTCACTCGTGTGTATCCGCGTTTGAGTTCTCCGTCACGCTACACAGGGACCTATCCTCGATCGTTCACTTCTCGTCTTGTCTCCGTGACAGAATGTCCGGTCCCGAGATGGTCCCGGCGGATTTGGGGCAGTTGGTTGAAGTGATCCGGCAGCAGGCTGGGGAGATTATGAATCTGCGGCAGGAGCTGGTGCATTTCCGGGCGGAGATAACCGCGTTGCGCGCCGAGACCGCTGGTCTTCGTGCGGAGTGCGAGGAACTCCGCTCGGATCTCACCGCCCTGCAGGCGG